>NC_055968.1:34737056-34762056 GCF_018492685.1 Alosa sapidissima | reverse complement strand
GTTTATCATTTCTATCACACTCTGAACTCTTTTCAGCTAGTCAGCAGTCTGTGATGATTCATGCACTCGGCTCTCTGACAGCTTAGCCACAGAGCGCTGCAGAAGTATTCATGCTCCGAGACGCGTGACGCAGACACACAGCACTTTGTATTCTGCTGAGATCAGGACCCCTTATTTAATGTCACACCTTACAAACTCTTTAATTATCTGTAAGTTTAATAGCACTTTCAGCAAAAGTCCTCCATGAAGTCTCCTGACATCGTCTGAACCCCCTTCTGAAGCCCTCTGTGACCCTCCATCCACAGGGCCTGAGTTAGGAGTTAGGAGTTAGGAGTTAGGAGTTAGGTGTTAGGTGTTAGGTGTTAGGAGTTAGGAGTTAGGAGTTAGGAGTTAGAGTTGGAGTTTCTGACCCTTACAGTAAAAAGTCCTCCATGACTTAATCACCCAAGGTATTTTGTAGTCCTCCACCTGAGGCTCTGTGTCTTGAGGGTTTGAGCTCTTCCTTCAGCAGGTATGAATGTTGGAAAAAATGAACGTTCTATAGAATATCTGGGTTCATTGAATTCAACATGGAACTTTAGAACCTTATATTGTTGCGGAACAGAATGTTCAAAACTCACCAGCAGAAGAGTTGACTACATTCACAGTAAACGTGAGTCCTTCATGCAGTGACTCCCCTGACGTCTCCTGCCCCCCCCCCCCTTCTCTCCTCAGGGTTCAGCCAGGGGGTGCGGCGCTCTGTGGGAGGCCTGGCCACCATCCTGGGCCCTCTTTGGGCAGGAGGGCTGACCAACAACTTGTACGTGATGCTGGGCGTGATGATGGCCCTGCTGGTCTTGCTCACAGTAAGTTTGCCCTACTGGCTCATGGGAGCTGGAGTACTACTGTAGCCTCATGGGAGTTGGAGTACTACTGTAGCCTCATGGGAGCTGGAGTACTACTGTGGCCTGATGGGAGCTGGAGTACTACTGTAGCCTCATGGGAGTTGGAGTACTACTGTAGCCTCATGGGAGTTGGAGTACTACTGTAGTTGTGATGTTAGATGTTGTCAGTAGTCATTTCTGACAGCCACTGTGTAACCTCTTGGTAATTTATTTAGAATTGCACTTAAATATAACACTCACCATCTTAAGACATTTGCTTTGAGTGTTCAGAATTGGTACTTACATTGGTACAGAACTCCCAGTACACTTACTAAGTTGTTGATGCTTTGTTTTAATGTGTAGGGACCCTATTGGGGTAGCCGTGGCCTACTAGTTAGCACTTCGGACTTGTAACCGGAGGGTTGCCGGTTCGAGCCCCGACCAGTAGGCACGGCTGAAGTGCCCTTGAGCAAGGCACCTAACCCCTCACTGCTCCCCGAGTGCCGCTGTTGTTGCAGGCAGCTCACTGCGCCGGGATTAGTGTGTGCTTCACCTTACTGTGCATCACTAATGTGTGTGTGTTTCACTAATTCACGGATTGGGATAAATGCAGAGACCAAATTTTTCCTCACGGGATCAAAAGAGTATATACTTATACTCATATTCATACTATTCATACTACTGCAGAAGTGTGGTGCTATTTTGGGCATTATTAGTGATTAAAAAATGGCCGTTTGGATACGTTTGGTGCACTGCCCTTAGCTCTTGCACCGTTAGCCTTTTGGGCAGTAAGCGCTAAAGTCGGTCAAACTCAGTACTTCTTCGATCAACATAATCCAGCTCTCGAGGGGGTGTTCGACTGGTCGTCATGGTGAAAAAGACCCTGGGTTCAAATTACTCCGGAATTACACTTTAAGTGATGTCTCCCTGAGACTTACAGTAAGTGATGTCTTGCTACCTGAGACAGAACTGAATCCTGATGTTTTAATGTCTCATTCCCTGAGTCCGGATGTGGTGATGTCTTATTCTCTGAGACTTTGACGATGTCTAGGCCTGATTTGATGTTGTCTGTTCCAGATCATGATGTTTATTTCCTGTTCCAGATCATGATGTTTATCTTCTGTTCCAGATCATGATGTTTATCTCCTGTTCCAGATCATGATGTTTATTTCCTGTTCCAGATCATGATGTTTATTTCCTGTTCCAGATCATGATGTTTATCTCCTGTTCCAGATCATGATGTTTATTTCCTGTTTCAGATCATGATGTTTATCTCCTATGAGAAGCTGGTGGAGCCCCCTGTTGTTGAGCACGCAGACAGCTACGAGGACTGAGCCACTTGCAGAGAACACAGGAAGTGAGTTGAGAACACAGGAAGTGAGTTTGAGTTTGAATCTTAATCAGTAGTTAGATCATTGGATTTGACTTGAGACAAGTCGTCATTTAATGTTTTTATTGTTTTATTAATGTTTTGTAATTTAGACAATATAATTTTGTCGTTATATCATAACGTGCATCACACATTACTATATGTTTAAGGCTTGTGCTGCTTTTTGCAGTTGATTAAAGTCAGAACAAGCCACATTTAATCTCTTAACTCAGGGGTCTCAAACACCCGGCCCGCGTGTCAAATCCGGCCCGCGTCCAGGCCAAAATAATAATGACGCCTGACACCTAGTTTGCCAGGTTTAAAAGAATAGAACATTGCATTTTCAGAAATAGCCGGCCCTCCAATCAGATGACGTTGGCAGAAGTGGCCCCCAGCTCATTTGAGTTTGAGACCCCTGTCTTAACTATTTTATTGTTCATCATTATTTGAAGTACCCCGTACGACTAATCATGAACCCTCTTTTCCCTCTCTGTCTCTCTCTCTGTCTCTCTCTCTGTCTCTCTCTCTCTCTCTCTCTCTCTCTCTCTTTCTCTGGGTATGAAGGTTGTGAGTCTGAGGTCTGTCTGGCTATATGGCCAGCATGTGACGGGCTTCATGGGATGTGTTCTGGTATGTTGACCCAATTGGACCTCTCACACCTCATCACCTGTACCTTACAGAGTCATCCCAGAGGACTTGGCCCCATACACACACACACACACACACAGGTCCAGAACACACTGACCCCATGGCTGGGTCTCTGTTATGTTTCCTGTGGAAATAAATTGGGGTGGTGAGCCAACAAAAGAAAACTCCCAAAGTGTGCAGTCAGTAGAAGCTGGGAGACAGTTATTCAGGCATTGATGTTAGCTGGTCACTGAATGTAATGATCTATGGATCCAGGGAAATGCAACAGTCCTTGAGTGGCTGTTTTAAACATGCAGTACCCCTTGTGGACACAAGAGGGTGCTGACGTCCTTCGTAGAGGCTGTAGGTGACCACCTTTTCTGACCTTTTCTCTGCTGTCTGCCGCTGCTCATCACCTGTCTTCCTGTGTTTCATCAAAGACTGCTGGCTGCTGGCTCTGTTTTGTTTTGTTTAATTGTTTTAACTCACTGCTTATTATTTCAATGTGTCAAAATAACAGATTTGACTATATAGTTATAGTTGAATTGGGAAATATTCTGAGTAAGCAATTTCTGTTGCTTGTTTTTAACAATACTGGAATTACATTTTTTGCTTAAGAGCTTAACCAATTGTTAAATGTTTTGGAATATTTATTTATTTATTTAAAACTCAGTGAGCAACTTAGCAACTGTACAATAGTCAGTGAAAAATTTTGCTTGTTCTAAAAAGCAATATATTAAAAACATATGAAAACATATTCTTATCTTATAAAATGAAGCACACATTATTAGTGATCCTCCAATTCTCATTTTTATCTGCACTCACAAACAAGGTCATTATT
Source organism: Alosa sapidissima (assembly GCF_018492685.1). Taxonomy (NCBI): domain Eukaryota; kingdom Metazoa; phylum Chordata; class Actinopteri; order Clupeiformes; family Clupeidae; genus Alosa; species Alosa sapidissima. The sequence goes on along the minus strand of NC_055968.1, from coordinate 34,758,356 downwards.
TTCTTGATGCATTCTCTCTAATATATTATATTTTATTTGAAAAAGACAAAATATTTTTGTTGAGGTGGATTTAAAGTGTGAAACATTTATAAACTTTGATTCACTATACAGTAGGTGTAAAAATGCTTCACTATAGGTTTTTATGCTGCTGGTTAGCCTTGAAGCTTTGGAGCTTAGAAAGAATCCTGCACACTGACCATTCCGCAAGCAATTATTTATTTAGAATACAATTTTTTGGTCTGACCTTCATCAGGTAAATTTATTTGATGAAGGTCTAAGACCGAAACGTTGTATTCTAAATAAATAATTGCTTGCGGAATGGTCAGTGTGCGGGATACTTTCTAAGCTCCTGATCTGCGACCTTTGGTCATATCCAACACACCTGCCTGACAAAAGAGGTGTGCAAAAAGCCTTCCTATGTTGCATAGTCTTTAAGCTTTGGAAGTGCTGAACAAAGAAAATGTCATGGATTTACATGTTTAGCGTTCAAGTGCTTGTAGCATCTCTGAAATATGAGCTGACTGCATACAATGCGTCAAATCTGAAAATGAATACTTTTGTGCACACATTATCCGTACTACTTAATCAGTTACACAGTAACATATCACAAAATACATGCATCTAAAATATACTGCATAATTAATTAGTTTTGATTCTGCAATTCACTGTTGTAAAACGGCGATGACTAACAACAAAAACATTTATTCACTAAATACTCAATATAAGGATGTTTCTATCTCAGTGATTTGCAGATGGAATGATTACAGTTTTGTTATGTAATAATAATTTTTTTTAATGTTTTAATTTTTCTTATTATTTGAATAACATGTTTCCTGGAAAGAGGCATTTTACAGAATGTAAAACCAAATATATTTATTGTTTTGTAAATGCAATAATAAAGAATAACATTTTCTTGTGGTCAAAATAATATATGCAAAGAATTCTGAATTGGTTTGATTTTGAATATTTTAAAATAGTTTTATATTAATAATACATATTAATAATACAGAAATATACATATAAACAATAATAATAATGATGTATAATATTTTAGAATACAATATGATTTATAATATATTATTATTATTATTATTATTATTATTATTATTATTATTATTATTATTAATAATTATTACTATTATTATTATGTACAATAATAATAATTATAGGCAATATTAAAAAAAATCTTAGAGCCAAGGATTCTATCTGTTAGTTTCACCATACACTTGAAATAGATAATCTTTTTTAAGAGAGAGCTTTTTAACATATTTTGTGAGTTTTGTTTATTTTTTGATACTGTATAAAATATCAAATGATTCCTATGACACCGTCAGCCGTAATGCTCAGTGAAGAGCTTTGCTTACCTGTTATGTAATGTCAGTCTACCTTTATTGCCAAAATATTATGGGTTTTTAATATGTTGGCAAAACATTAGCATGGTAATTACTAGCCTCACTGTCAACACATGACAAGATTAAATTACAGATTCAGTCTAATTCCTCATGCGCGGTCCAAAGAAATTTCCGGAAAAGTTTGGGGAAATCACTTGAACGATTCTTTCATTCTTCGCAACTTTCTTAAACAACAGGGGGCGCTGTTTGTCTTCATTTCACCGTTAGACCAGGGGAACGTTTTGTTGATTTTCAAAGGATTTGGAACCACCCAGAAGGTGGGGCGCGAGGGGAGCGCATATTTCCGAAGGACGCGCAGTCTACGATATGACGTTTCATCGAGGGCGGGCAATTTTCCGTTGGCCTCTCGATGAACTCGGAAATCTGGACTGGGGGCAGCTGAGGATGGCAGTATGGCACCGGGCCAGTGACGAGCGAATTTGGTAGCATTTTTTAACTGGTCCAGCCCCTTCCTCAGAGCGCAAGTCTGACCGAACAATGACCCAGCGACTGGGGTCAGAAGTTCAAAATACGTCACGTGTCGCCATGGCTGGTTGGTGGATGCTTTCTGAAAAATCAGGTTACGAGACAAATCTCACATTTCCCCGTGTAAAGCTATGATTCGGGGCATGTGAACTCTAGATGAACCCGTGGCTTTTTCCGACGGGGAGGGCGCTGGTAATATTTTTTGGGTTTGTTATGGGGGTAAGAGTTTAATTTTTGCTAGCTCATCTCCCGACAGTGACCGTAGTTTGACCCCATAGAGGGGTAGAAGGGTGCAGTGGGGGGAGGTTGGGAAAAGCTGAGGGCTCGGTGACGCAAATGTTTTTTAACAGTTTGGTGCTTTGCCATTCTCGGGAGTGCCAGTCTGAGTGAGCTCCAGGGAGTGGTGGCCATGTTGTTTTGGTTGACTGCGGTCTTCACGGGAACAAGCAGCGCGACCAACATGTCTGCTAAAGTGCGGCTCGTGCTTAATGCCAAATATTAGCCTAAATGCCTAAAATCGCAAGATATAAAAAATATACTATATATTAATTTAGCTGTTATCAAAAATATGTTTAAAAGTTTCAGTTTCAATTCAACCAAATCAGATTGGCGCAGGGGCAAAGAGAAGCTTTCCTCTCCATTAAGGCTGTTGTATATCAAATATTGAACATGTATGGTGGTGTTAGACAATTGTCGCAGCCCGGTGGCAAAAAATAGCTGCTTGCTCCATGCTTTAGAAACTTCTAGAGTGTTGCTGGCACCAATATCATGGTTAAATAATTCATTTGTGCCTCCGCTGCGGATGAAGTGTGAAACTTATTGTGACCCTTGAGTGATGTTTTTCTGCACTGAAAAGTGCTTTGCATGTGTCCGCTAAGAGCGGTCACCCAAGGGGACCAGACCAGCAAGAGAACGCAAGGTGCACTGCACGATGCTCGCCTCTCGCGCCTTGTAAAAAGGTCACCTGACAAACACTCTTAACTTTTTTTGAGAGGCTTTGAGTTCAACGTTAAAATATTTGTGTGTTGTTTTTTTTCCCCTTCCACTAAGGTGTGGAGAGCTGTCTAAGCCATTACTCTATGTAACGCATGAATATCAGAGAGCAGACAACTTGCGTGTCTGATCTCACGGTTATGACATATCCGTCAGACAGCTTCACACCTCTCAGATGACCGATCGCTCTCCACTCAGCGTTCCCGTGGAGCACTAGTGGGGCTCGGATCCCTCGGACTGGAGAAAAACAGAGGCCTGAATTCTTTAAGATAAAAACACTATCAGTGTTACTCGTGCCAAATGCTCCTGTGCCGAAGCCGATTGGGCCGGCGGAATGTAAACCCAGTGAGCTCCCGGACTCATCCACGTAGTTCTGCTTCTGTGCCGAAGCCGATTGGGTCGGCGGGATATGAACCTAGTGAACTCCCAGACTCATCCACGTAGTTCTACTTCTGTGCCGAAGCCGATTGGGTCGGCGGGATATGAACCTAGTGAACTCCCAGACTCATCCACGTAGTTCTGCTTCTGTTGCCTTTGCAGTGTCTCTAAAGATATTTTCCCCCAAAAGTAACAAGTTGCATGGCAAGCCATGTTTTTGATGAATTAGTCTGCTACATTTAGTATATTTTAAATCCTATACCCATAATGTAAATGCAAAATATTTGTATTTAAAACAATTTATAATATATATGTATTTAATTCAGTGCTGGCTATAATAAATTATTTTATACATACAGTTAAGAACAAAATGATTCATTCCCCAGGCAAATATTGATTTAATGTTGATTTACTCTTTATCAATGTTTGTTCTGACTGAAAATGACACTGCCATATGCCAAAAGGTTGTAAGACAATGTGGTAGAAACATGGAATCAGAAAAAGAAGCGTTTGCATCTTTTTGAAAATAATTCATGAAAAATGTTGTGTCCAAAATTATTCATACCCTTTGTAAATAATCAATGGAAACATTGTTATTTGCCATCACACCTCTCAAAATGGTTCTTATTGTACCTACCAAGCCTCCATGTCTCCACAGTGATTGTAGACCGCACCTTTTTAGCAGCAATCCGGGTTTTGAGGCAGGAACGATTCCTTGCCATCAGTATGGCCTTGTGCTCACTTTTTTATGGATTGAGGTCTGGACTCTGGCTGGGCCACTCTAAAATGTTGATATTGTTTTCTGGCTGGGCCACTGTAACATTTTGATATTGTTCTAAAATGTTCAGATTGTTCTCTGTTCACCATTTATTTCCCACTTTGGCTTGATGTTTCAGATCATTGTCTTGCTTTTCAAAAACATTAATAAGTCATATTATTTAATTGTGTATTTCAGGTAATATCAATACAATTGCAGTTTTGCTGTTTTGATTGAATAAAGATAAATCAAATAACAGTAACCCAATTACTGTTGCACTGAAATTACTTGGAAAACAAAATATATAAAAATGATTATGGAAATTCATTGAAATAGAGGATATAGCGTTTTGGAACCAAACTCTTCATACATAATATAAAATGATCTCTCATAGCCAGTACTGAATCTTCATTGTTCTAGACATAATGTGTTAGTATTTTACAAAGTGCTTACAACACCTACACTGTGTTTCTTGTGCATGGTGCAAGGCTAAGGTCCAAGGCAAAGGTTGCCAAAATTGTCCTTTACATTTTTTGAGTAGCAGTAGTCACCAAACATTTGGCAATCTGGATACTGTAGTCACCTTTACAACAACATTTAAATAACCAAGCTATAGCTTGAAAAAAACACCACGTAAAAGCAAATTACAAATCTACAATAACCATGAATAGACTCATCCTTCCCTTTAATTCTCTCCCTCTCTCTCTCTCTCCTCTCCCTCTCTCTCTCTCCTCTCCCTCTCTCTCTCTCTCTCTCTCTCTCTCTGTGTGCCCCCTCCTCTCGTCCTCCCGGTGGGTGTGGGGATTATCGTCCCATCTGTGTTAGCAGTGTGCGGCGGTGCTAAGCCGAGGGCAGCTCTGTGCAGCTCTGTGCACTCGGGCGCTGTGATTGTTAACCCTGATTAACTTGATGTGGCGTTCAGTAGAGGAACAGTGTGAAAATAAAGTGCAGGGGTTGACCCACTGCCCCGCCACTGACCCCACTGCACATGGGTCTGAGAGGGAGGTAGGGAGGGGTGGCAGAGAGGGAGGGAGAGAGAGAGAGAGAGAGGGAGAGGGAGAAAAGATGAAGAGAGAGCGAGGGAGGAAGAGAGAAAAGAGAAAGAAACAGAGAGAGGGCAAGAGCAGGATGGAGAGAGTAGGGAAAGACACACACACACACACACACACACACACACACACGCACACACACACACACACACACACACACACACATGTCGCATCGGCTGTCTCACACACACACACACACATGTCGCATCGGCTGTCTCCGCGTGGTTGAGCCATTTAGTGCTCTGAATGGAGAAACACTGTCAGTATGCAAACGGAGCTGTTCAGCAGCCAACTAAAGGATTTACACACATCCAGCACTCTGGCTGTTTTCATATCACTTGCACCCACACAGACGGACAATTCAGACGAGTAGCTTATATGATCAGATCATTCATTAACATTGGGACAGTTATGAGCAGGCTTAGCTTCTTTTGAAGTTGTTTGTGTGGTCTGTAAATAAGGTTTGCATATATTTGAATTGCAGGCCTGCTAACAGATGCTGCTTGGCTAGGCCTGTGTTCTCTAACTGCAGCTGGGCCACATTAGACTGCTAGACGTTCTCCTTCCGTTTACAAATCTCCTCTCACAACTGCTAAAAAGTGCAATGTAGATAGATAGATAGATAGATAGATAGATAGATAGATAGATAGATAGATAGATAGATACTGTATTGATCCCCAGGGGAAATTCAAGGTCTCAGCAGCATACATACAAGACAAACACATTCTTTAACAGCAGAAGAGTAATTAAAGTATATAATATAAAAACACAACTAAGCAGTAAGGACAGTAGAAGATAAAGAATATGCTAAATATACTAAAATACAAATTATACTAACACTTAATACAATATATAAAAATATACTAAAATACAAATAACAAAATTACAAATTATACTAACACTTAATCTAAATCAATTCTAAAAACAGTATCCACATAGTGGTGATTAATAAATCAGAGGCGCTTGCAATGACTGAGGCAGGGACTGAGCCTGTGATTCTCTGTGCATAGTAAGGTATGGTAAGGTGCTCTAAGGTGCTCTGTGTGAATGAGTGTCATGGTGGTAGTGCAATGGTGATAGTGGTCATGGTGATAGTGCAAATGAGTAAGTCAACAGTGCAACAATGCAGAAATAAAGTAAAGGAAAGTCTATATATCTATATATTTAACTATTTAAGAAAAATGTATAAGTGTGGCCACATTTCGGCTGTGGCATGGAGGGGGGGGTTATGCATATGTGCTAATGTGCTAATATAGCACGCAAACAGTGAGGCATAAAGACAGTGGTACAAGTGGCTAGTGGACAGACAGTATCCAAACATGGAGGGGATGAAGAGGCAGACAGACTATGCAGAGAAGTCTATCTCTCCTCTTCCCTTAAGTGAGGCATTGAACAGTTCAATGGCCCTGGGGACAAATGACTTTCTCAGTCTGTCAGTTGTACAAGGCAGTGAGCGAAGTCTCCAGCTGATCAGGCTCTTCTGCTTAACAATAGTGCTGTGGAGTGGGTGACACTTATTGTCCAAGATGTTGATCAGTTTGTTCAGGGTCCTTTTGTCAGATAGTGAAGTGATACACTCCAGTTCAGCTCCCACTACAGAGCCAGCTTTCCTTACCAGCCTGTCAATTCGCCCCACATCCTTCTTCCTTGTGCTTCCACCCCAGCATACTACTGCATAGAAGAGGACGCTGGCAACAACAGACTGGTAGAACATCCTGAGGAGCTTGCTGCACACATTGAAGGAGCGCAGCCTCCTCAGGAAGTACAGCCTGCTCTGCCCTTTCTTGTAGAGCTCCCATGGGAGCCAGACTCGGAGGGACAGAAAAGACACCAAACATCAATAATGCATCAAGGAGCACTTGGCTCCTTCATCTGCTTAAACCTTAAAGGTGTACCGTCTGTCACACCGGTGTGACGGGAATGTTGGAAAATTAACGTTCTAAAGAATATCTGGGTTCATTAAATTCCACATAGAATTTTAGAACCTTCAATTGTTGCGGAACGGAGTCTCATGATAGAATGTTGACAAACCCACACCTTTAAGGGTTAAACCCAACATGTCTGTGCTAGGGAAGGTTCAGACTTCACACTCCTCTCAGAGAGAAGGAATTTGTAAGTAAAAGCGGAATGCTTTGACTACTTTAACCTGCTACTGATTGGACATTAACTGGCGTAAATAATGTGGGTAAATAATAATGAGAGTTTTCACCGCTTCAAGAGCACGCTGCCAATTTAAAAGTACAAGAAAAAAACAGACATTTTCAGACAAAAATCAGACTTTTCCATGAATGCTTTGCGAATAACAGTTTATTTCTATATAATCAGACATTTCATCAGTTTGAAATGACACCGTGTGCATGTTCCAAAACGCACTTCTTTTTAAAAGTCTAGTTTTGTAGTTTCTTATTTATAGTACATCCAGAGGGCTCCTGCCAAAACTGATTTATATTTTTATTTATATTTACATCAGTTGTTCAGAGTGTGGCTTCGGTCTGTGGAACGCTTGCTGATCTGCTGGCTTTGCATGTTTTATAACTATGGAAATATTTCAGAGCTCACATCCTAATCCACGTCAGCTCCGTCAGTCCAGCTAAGCTGGACCAGACCAGAGCGACTGGGCAGTGCTATTCTGCGATGTCCCAGTGCAGAGTTATCAGCGGCAGGTTGAAAGCCGTCGCTCAGCGGCCTGGACTTTCCTCCTTCTCCCTCCGCTGCTTTCTCTTTTGACCCAATAATTAAGCTGCTTTGGCATTATGACTTCAAATCAGCTTTGGCGACCTGTGCAAGTAAATCTTCCCTGATCAAACACCACAACCTCCTCAGAGAGAGAGAGAGAGAGAGAGAGAGAGAGAGAACAAACACGCTGTCTTTCTCCTATAGTGTCTGTCTGGCATCTTCCTGTGATCCCATTCAGGAAATAATCTTTTTTTTAACCGCAGAAATAAAGCAAATCCCCTGTACAGCTGTTTTATCAAGTGACCTCTGAGCTTAACAATGCAAAGAATAACAAATCTGCGCATCGCAAATCGCTTTGGACCCGGTGAACATGTTATCTGTTTCAGACATACTGGGAGGGGGGGGGGGGGGGTGACTATGGAACAGGGACTACTATTGGACGGTATGAAAGAGAGAGAGAGGGAGACAGAGAGACAGATGAAATGAATGTATGAAAGAGAGGGAGTCAGTGTGTGAGAGACAGGAAGAGAGAGCGAGAGAGAGATAGAGAGAGGGGGAGAGATAGAGAGATGGAGGGAGAGAGAGGGAGATGACGGGGAGCAGCATGAGGGAGGTGGGAGGGGGCGGGGGGTGGGGGTTTGGCGAGGGGAGTTTCGGGAGGTCCCATCGTCATCTTGGCATTAGGGCGCGGTGACCCGGGATTAAGCTGCCTGGACAGTAGCAGTTTGATTTGATCGCGCTGCGCTGTGTTGTTAAATCGCTCATTAAATCCAATTAGGCAGTGGGCTCGTAATCACCCCCCCTCTGCCCCCCCCCTGCCCCCCCCGCTCTGCAGGAATATTGCATGTCTGCAGACTGGCGGCCCTGTTGGGCTGAACTCCTGACCTCGTCCCACGACAACAACCCACATGCACACACACCCGCACACACACACACACACACACACACACACACACATACACACGCACACACACATACCTACACACACACACACACACACACACACACACACACACACACACACACACACACACACACAAACATACCCACACACACGCATACACACACATACACACAGACACTCGTACTCACTGTAGCCGACTCTTCAAGGGTAAAAATAGACAATGGCACACACACACACAATAGACAATGGCACACACACACACGCGCACATGTACACGCACACACACACTCACACACACTCACACACACACACACACACACACACGCACATGTACATGCACACGCACACACACACTCTCGTAGACGATGGCAACGGTGTGGCCCGAGACCAAAAACAGACCGCATTGACAACCCTGCCCCCCCCACCCCCCAGCCCCCCCCCACCCTCCTGGCATTGTCAGGGTAATTAACCAGGTTGGCTGCCCCATATGCGAACACAAAGGACACAGTGTTGCTGTTAAACAGCACAAACACTGCAACTGAGCCGCTGCAGCTCGCAGGGTTGCGACCTTGTGATTGACCTCCGTAAACGTACAGTTTGTTAAAGCTGACCTCTACGCACTAATTGCACAGGCTCAGATCTGTTCATTACCGTCACACACACCGCTCGGACAGGACAGTGGCCGAATGTGGGAGCCAGACAGTAGACACACACACACACACGCACACACACACACACACACACAGTCAGCACTCACTGAAGGGGTATGCAAATGTTTGTTTAACTGAAGTCTGGATCAAGTCCGAGAGTAAACTTTGCCTACATGAGAATTGATGTAGAAAAATGGAATTGATTGAATTTCTGCTCACCAATTGATTTTATTCCTTTTAACATGTTAAAAATGTGTCGTCAATGTCTGAGATGTAAAATCATAATTGTTTTGTCTGGAAATATTTTCCAGAATTATACATACTGTGTTTATCAGTTAATATGTATAAGATTTTTGCCAATACTGTCTCCCATAAAATCTTTGACATAAATACAGGAATCATTAAAGATCATGTACATCAACTAAGTTAGGATCTCTCTGCTAAATGAATAAAATATTTTTTTTTACAAATAAATGAAATAGTTTTTTTATAAAGTGGAATTTATTTTTCCTAATATTTCCCTTCCTTTATATTTTTTCGCATCTTTTTCAAATTTTTTGCATCTATAAATTAATGTAAAAAATCTTTAAAAAGTAAAGGAAAACAATTATAATATATTATACAATAAGTATTACATTATCTTACATAATTATTTTATTTATACAATTATTTTTCTATCTTTGATTTTTGAGGGGTAAATATTACTATTGCTATTAAACTCTTGGGAGTCTGTGCAATGAGTAATGACACAAAACGGATCTATTCTGTATGCCCCTCTCGCGTCTTCCTCTCACAAATAACGAAGCGATGACTTTTATTCATGAGAAGCTTTATGGAGAGGAATACTGTTTCCAGATGCATTAGTCCGCCCTCATCACCCAATGCTCTGAAATATTAAAACTGTTTTCTGTCTTACACCTTTGACAGTTAATGCACATGTGTGTAATTGTACCCCATAACCCTTTATGGACCCTTTCAAGAGAGTTCCATTATCAGCATCATAGTTGGCCCCACAAGACTTCCTTTTTAACATTCCATATGTTATCTTAATGCAGAGGAAGTAGATTGGGGCCCAAATAGAACGTTCAAGCATTGTTTTTGTTGTTATTGTTGAAAGGGTCTATACAAGTAGAATAAAGTAAATAGTGTTTCATGCTCCAAATGTGAAGCACTTTGAACTGCTTTCTGTGTATGAAAGGTGCTATACAAATAAAGCGTATCATCATCATCATCATCATCATCATCATTATTATTATTATTATCATTATTATTATTATTAATAGTGTGAAAACTTCCGTTCGTGTTTTTGTCAGAGGTGTAATTGTTCCTGCAGCTCTTAGAAGTGAAAGAAGGTTAAAGATGACAGGAGGAAGCTCACTGACCTTCTCATACTGTCTGCCTCCTCAACACACACACACACACACAATTACTCACACAAAATTACACACTGATGCTTACACGCACACCGTACAGACAGAGAGAGAGACACACACACACACACACACACACACACACACACACACACACTATTACACAAAATCACACACAGATGCTTACACGCACACCACACAGACTCTCTCTCTCTCTCTCTCTCTCTCTCTCTCTCTCTCTCTCTCTCTCTCTCTCTCTCTCTCACACACACACACACAAAGACACCCACACACTTTGTCATAACCTTTCGGCCATAACCCCCAAGCCTTTATATTGTCTTGGTTTCCCTTGGCCTGACCTGAATCCTGGAGCGGAGAGAGCGACTGAGCGGATGGATCTGCAGATCTGGGCTGAGTTATTGTGATGCTAGTGGTGCGTCGCCCGAGCGTGGAGGGTTCAGGATGTGACATGTCGTGCGTGACCTTCTGCTGGCAGAGCAGCACTCGTGACCGAGGTCATGAATACTGTAGAAAACACACTCCGCTCACTCACTCCCTCGCTCGCTCATACAGAAGGAAAAAGCAAGGCGCCCGAATACATGTGCCAGCCAGTGTGAGGCAGAGACAGAGCCCAGCGCACTCACACACACACACACACACACACACACACACACACACACACACACACACACACACACACACACACACACACACATACACACAGCCAGCCAGTGTGAGGCAGAGACAGAGCCCAGCACACTCACTGTGCTCTTAGATCAACACGAGTCTGGTCTATCTGGCGTCTACTCGCAGGACTGAATGTATCTTAAGAAGAGGGTGAATGTATACCACTTGTCTTAAGATCTGTTATTTATCACTAATTATCCGAATACCAGTGATTTGAACCATGATTGTCCTAATCATGCTGTTTCAGACCCCACTGTCCTAAGATCAAACCCATGATACTGAATGAAGGCCTTCATGAGAATCTGTGTGTGTGTGTGTGTGAGTGTGTGAAGAGGTGTGAGGTGTGTGAGGGCCAATACCACTGATAAGTGGAAAAGATATGCTTTACACAGAATGGCTTCAGACAGTGTTGTGAACACACACACACACACACACACACACACACACACACACACACACACACACACACACACACACGCACACACAGAATACGCACCTCTCACTGATAGGAACTGACGGTCGAACGGGTCTTGCCCTGACACATCTCGAGAGGGCTGGGTGGATTTATCACTGTTCTTGGAGTCTATTATGTTCTCTCCACAGAACTAACTTCTTTTGGATATAATATGCAGATTTGATATGGATTAATTCCTGTCACAGACAAATCAGCGGAGCAGGCTCTGTGTGAAGTGTTTGTAATCGCCGATTACAATCAAGAATACAAGTAATGCCTTAAACGATACATGAATCTGGGGTTTATCATCAAGGCCTACTCAGGAGTCCTTAACAGTTCAAAGAGGAATGAGGAGAAAATGAGGAGAGGCTGTTTCTGGATTAATCCCCCTTTCACACACATCAGGCCTCCAGGAGCATGTGATGTGTTCTTACATATCAGTTTTCTCGTACGTGTGTGTGTGTGTATGTGATATGTTCTTAAATATCAGGCTATTTTGGGGGTTTTGATGGTGTTTTCACCGAGACCGAGTCCCCGCTGCCTGCGTGCGCCTCCCGAGTCTCTCTCCTCCATAATTGATGTGTCACCCTCTCCCTGCTCTCGGAGGCCCCCCTGTCCCTCTCAATTTTGGCAAACTCGCGTGAGAAGAAGCGGACACACCACACACATCTCCACACACACGCGTGTTTGTGGCTCTCGGGACAACGGGGTCTTTGTTTTCAGATCCCTCCAGGTGAATGATGTGTGAGACTCGTCTGCAGATGATTTCTGTGATGCGAGAGCATTAGCATGGACACGACAGCAGAGTGATATATATGATGATTGTCATATATCAGGATCAGGAGTGCAGTATTCTGAGACTTTCTAAGATCTCACACAGCCTCAGGGCAGTCTTAGTGTCCCATACAACTTGATATAGTCACTGACAAGTCTGAAAATCTAAATCTTACACACGTCGGGCTCTCCGATAGAATTATCCTTGGGTGCAATATCAGGTGGAATATCAGGTGGCCTAAGTATCCTGGCTTAATTACATTCATTGATTTAAAAATATTTTACGTATTTTAATGCAATCTCCTTCATTCAAAACTATTCATAATTAAGCGTGTATAATTATGAACCCTACAAACAAGGTAACTAATCGTAAAACTAACCCAACAGTACCTCATTTACTATGATCAATTAAGTACTAAAAACACGGTCCATGTAGAGGTCAAACACCTCACCTGATCCTTGGTGCCGTGATCAAAGGGTCGAGCCCAGGGAATAGACACAGGGCAGGTTATCTGACCTCAAATTCTATAGAACTTAGTGGCTCCTGGACTTTGATGAAATTCTATAGAACTTAGTGGCTCCTGGACTTTGATGAAATTCTATAGAACTTAGTGGCTCCTGGACTTTGATCTGGGTGCAGAATAATGAAGTTTTATTTGCGCTCTCATTGATGTAAACTGTAATGCATATTATGCCTTTTTATAGGTAACTAAGATAAAAGGTAAAAGATGTTTATATTTCTGTGACATTTTAAATAGGTGGATTTGGCACAGCAGTGGGCTTTTGTAGTGGTTTACAGTGTTTTAAAAGGGTGACTTTGTCCTGAGCAGCGCAGGCACAGTAAGGTGAAGGGATCTCATACTGGAACATTATCAGACGTTTTTACATTTTCACACTTCACTCTGCTCCTAAGAAATGGATGAGAGAGGAATGTTTCTCCAGTTTGGTTATCACACTCTTACCTCCTGTATTTTCTCACTGACTTTCTTCCTCTCTCTCTCTCTCTCTCTCTCTCTCTCTCTCTCTCTCTCTCTCTCCCTCTCTCTCTATCTCTTTTTTATCTCTCTCTCTCTCTCTCTCTCATGCACTTTCACATTCATTCTCACTCTCTTTCTTCTCAGGAGCGCATTTGAAATATTAAATTGCTACTACGGCGTCTTGAATGCACCCAGAAAGACATTTGCCAAAACACATTTGCTTAATGTCACAGCCAGTAATTGTGAAGGGTGCGGCTGGGTTGCCTGTGGCTCTTAGGGCCGAGGGGTGTGTGTGTGTGTGTGTGTGTGTGCGTGTGTGTGGGTGTGTGTGTGTGTGTGTGTGTGTGTGTGTGGGTAGGGGGGGTTGTTGTGAACACGATGCTTAGGGCTTCCGAGAGCCTGCTGTGAACTTTTCACCCCGTCACTCTGCACTGCTCTGCTGCTCTGCTGCTCTGCTGCTCTGCTGCTGCTCTGCTGCTCTGCTCTGCTGCTCTGCTGCTACTCTGCTGCTCTGCTCTGCTGCTCTGCTGCTCTGCTGCTCTGCTGCTGCTCTGCTCTGCTGCTCTGCTGCTCTGCTCTGCTGCTCTGCTGCTCTGCTGCTGCTGCTCTGCTGCTCTGCTGCTCTGCTCTGCTGCTCTGCTGCTCTGCTGCTCTGCTGCTCTGCTGCTGCTCTGCTGCTCTGCTGCTCTGCTCTGCTGCTGCTCTGCTGCTCTGCTCTGCTGCTCTGCTCTGCTGCTCTGCTGCTCTGCTGCTCTGCTCTGCTGCTGCTCTGCTGCTCTGCTCTGCTGCTCTGCTGCTGCTCTGCTGCTCTGCTGCTCTGCTCTGCTGCTGCTCTGCTGCTCTGCTGCTGCTCTGCTGCTCTGCTGCTCTGCTCTGCTGCTCTGCTGCTCTGCTGCTGCTCTGCTCTGCTGCTCTGCTCTGCTGCTCTGCTACTCTGCTGCTCTGCTGCTGCTCTGCTGCTCTGCTGCTCTGCTCTGCTGCTGCTCTGCTGCTCTGCTCTGCTGCTCTGCTCTGCTGCTTCTGCTACTCTGCTGCTCTGCTGCTGCTCTGCTGCTCTGCTGCTCTGCTCTGCTGCTGCTCTGCTGCTCTGCTGCTGCTCTGCTGCTCTGCTGCTCTGCTGCTCTGCTCTGCTGCTCTGCTGCTCTGCTGCTGCTCTGCTCTGCTGCTCTGCTCTGCTGCTCTGCTACTCTGCTGCTCTGCTGCTGCTCTGCTGCTCTGCTCTGCTGTTCTGCTCTGCGCTGCTGCTCTGCTCTGAGTTGCTGGGACGGGGAGGGAAACGAGGAGAAAGCACTAAGCTCTGCAGCGTAGGGCGTTGGGCACTCACGTAGGGCGTTGGGCACTCACGTAGGGCGTTGGGCTCTCTGTCACTCTGCACTGCTCTGCTGCTCTGCTGCTCTGCTGCTCTGCTCTGCTACTCTGCTGCTCTGCTCTGCTGCTCTGCTGCTACTCTGCTGCTCTGCTCTGCTGCTCTGCTCTGCTGCTACTCTGCTGCTCTGCTCTGCTGCTCTGCTCTGCTGCTCTGCTCTGCTGCTACTCTGCTGCTCTGCTGCTCTGCTGCTACTCTGCTGCTCTGCTGCTGCTCTGCTGCTCTGCTGCTGCTCTGCTGCTACTCTGCTGCTCTGCTGCTCTGCTGCTCTGCTGCTCTGCTCTGCTGCTCTGCTGCTACTCTGCTACTCTGCTGCTCTGCTGCTCTGCTGCTACTCTGCTGCTCTGCTGCTCTGCTGCTCTGCTGCTGCTCTGCTGCTACTCTGCTGCTCTGCTGCTCTGCTCTGCTGCTCTGCTCTGCTGCTCTGCGCTGCTGCTCTGCTCTGAGTTGCTGGGACGGGGAGGGAAACGAGGAGAAAGCACTAAGCTCTGCAGCGTAGGGCGTTGGGCACTCACGTAGGGCGTTGGGCACTCACGTAGGGCGTTGGGCGTAGGGCGTTGGGCACTCACGTAGGGCGTTGGGCTCTCAGCTCCGCAGCGTTGGGCACTCACGTAGGGCGTTGGGCTCTCAGCTCTGCAGCGTTGGGCACTCACATAGGGCGTTGGGCTCTCAGCTCCGCAGCGTTGGGCACTCACGTAGGGCGTTGGGCTCTCAGCTCCGCAGCGTTGGGCACTCACGTAGGGCGTTGGGCTCTCAGCTCCGCAGCGTTGGGCTCTCAGCTCCGCAGCGTTGGGCTCTCACGTAGCGTTGGGCTCTCACGTAGGGCGTTGGGCACTCAGCTGGGCAAAAGCCTCTCTGCAGCAACAGAGCTGTGCATTTGGGCAACAAAAGAACGAGAGCTGGGACTGGACTGGACCTGCAGTCTCACTGCATTCTCTACTCTTCTCTGTACGTGTCGATCGCTGATGTATGTTAACTGGCAGAGCAGCAGTGAACCCAAAGCCACAGCGATCAATAGCCTGCTTCTGTGACTGCTATGCACGGCAGCGGAAACATCCCTCTACATGGCATGGCATGCGGGAGAAAGCCATAGAGATCTACAAGCATGTAAAAACAACACACGGCATTTCACACACGTTTTCCTATTTATGACCCTCTTACTTCCACACAAATAGATGAATAACTGCGAAAGCAAACACGAGCGTGGGGCGGTGGGCTTGACCACAGATGGTCGGTGATGGATGCATCCGGACTGGACTGGTGGCTCTGAGTCGTCAGCTGTCATGTATTTCTCTGGACGTCCGTGGCCATCTGAGGACGAAGTGGACTCTGGGGCAGAGTGGGCATTGGCCCGCGTTGGCACTGCCCATCTGAGGCGGGCATGGACGACACAGGGCAGGCGTAGGCGTTCGCCCACACTCTGGCATGGCGTGACCCGTAGGGCAAGCGCGGTCAGTGGCGTGGAAAGGGGACGTCATTCAAAGAGCCCTTTAAAAACAATCCTATCCATGGAGCCTCAGTTGGGAGCCGGCTCAGAGTCGGGTTAAATTAGCGGAGTGCGCGGGGGCAGCGGACCCTGTCTGTTGTTATGAGGGGGGAAGCAACGGCCCCTTCTTAGCGAAATGGCTGTTTACCTTCGCACCGCTGCAAGCCCTATTGAGCGTGTCTACTTATGCCCAGTCAGTTGAGGCCTGCAGGTCATCTGTGTGTGTGTTACTGCGACGGAGAAGAATGACAAATAGCCACAAATAGGCTCGCCCATTTCCAAACCTAGCCAAGCATACATAATCCTGCAAATCTGTACGGGGAAGACATAGAGGGAGGGAGGGTGATGAAGAGAGAGAGAGAAAGAGAGAGAGAAAGAGAGAGAGAGAAAGAGAGAGAGAAAGAGAGAGAGAGAAAGAGGGCGATGCATTCAAGAAACACTGAAGTTTTGAAACGATAAATCAGCAACACACTTGAATAACATAGATTCATGTTAATTTAGTCCAACTTTCTTTGTCTTGGCAAACAGATGGTGATTTGCGCTCATGTTCATATGTGCATATGGAAATCCTTTCCACATGGCGGCATTTTTACTCGAGGGCAGCAAAGCTAATTCTGTTTGTCACGACAAGTGGCTGGTTTCATATAGAATTAATTAGCCAGTGCTAACAACGTTGCTTGCCAAGAGTTATTTTGTTTTAGACAAACAAACCAACAACACATTTTTGAAAATTATTAAAGGTGTGTAAAAAAATAAATTAAGATGCTAGTACACAGTCACATTAATCTGATACATGATGCATTATTAGAGAACAAACTGAATATAAAAACATATAACATTAGAAAGTCTGACTGTGAATGTACAGTGATTTGCAATTTTGACATTAACAGTACGCTGAGGTCACTTGCAGGTACATGTTGTGTAGAAGAATAAATCCATCTTGGCTTGTTGCAAGTCACAATAGAATAAAAGTGGCTTTGGTTATTCTTGTTTTTTTTGCCTTGCTGTCCCGGTAAAAAGGCTTTTCTTCTTCTCAGTAGCCCTGGAAAAGAGACTTGTGATCGGAGTGCATTCTATCACACCTCCAATGGCACAACAACATTCACAACTAGTCATTTTTTATTTATTACTAAATAAAGGGGGGGGTCATACTTTATTTAATGTAACCTCACAGACAAAGATTGCCCTCATGAAGACACGAGGATTTCTATTATTACAAGTTATTGTATTATTCCCCAAAGATATCTACTTCTTTTCACGTAATGCATCACAGCCCAGACGAGGGCAGAGATCTGACCCAACGATTACAGAATGTTACCAGGCTCGGCTCTTAGTCAGGCTACTTTTCTCTCGCTCCGCGCTGAAAGCTTGTCCCCCACCATTCCAGGCTGAGAAAATGAAACTCATAAATATATTATCTGAGCAGGAAATACTAATATGAATATTTCAGGTCGAGGTTCACACCCACACATACATACACACACACACACACACACACACACACACACACACACACACACACACACACGCACGCGCCACCACACACACACACACACACACACACACACACACACACACACACACACTCACACACACACACACAACAGGAGGTGTGAGAATGCCGCAGGTTCGTGCTCCTGAGCAGGGCAGACAGTGGAAGAGGACCGAGAGGAGACGTTCACTTAGTCAGGTTTGACACAATGCTGAAGAGGTTAACACTGCTAGTTAACACTGCTAGTTAACACTGAACATGACACAATGCCTAAGAGGTGAAACACTGCTAGGTTAACACTGCTAAGGTAACACTGAACATGACACAATGCCCAGGATGTGAAACACTGCTGATGATCTAGTTTAACACTGAAGATGAGAGACTGCATCCTGATGACTGAAGATAAGAGAATGCATTCTGACAACATTGTCTGCATTATTAACAGAAGGGGCTGGGTGAGCTTTAGAGGTACTTTTGAATACATTTCCCACCTCCTTATGAAACTCAGAAATACTTAACTCTATTCTATGTAAATTCATACAAAGGGTTACACCAAATTTATACTCAAGGTTATCACCTTCATCATCTGATAATTCATTAATCATAGGCATGGAACAGATACTCATTAATATTTCTCTGAACATAAGTATTAATATGGGCCAATGATTTTATAGGCCAATTCATCTGAGAAAATCACACACATTTGTAGGAGTAAAAAGTTTAATTTACACAGCAGTTGATGGATATTTAAATACTATACATTTGAACTGGTGGCAACACTTTAGTTTAGAGAACACGTGTTAGCCATTAATTCATAAGTAATGTGGATGTTTTAGCGCTTAATAAGGACTGTATGAAGTGCCATTACACATTTATTAGGTCTTTATTCAGCAATTCCTTATTCTTACTGGTGATTTATTCTTGGTGAATCCAAAATAAGCAACTTGGTTTTGATCTAAGGTTATTGATATATATATGCTATGGATCAAAATGCTTTATAACAAGAAACTTTATAGCCTTCAAATACATTGTTTTAATATGTTACTATAAGTCTATAAACTCTCTATTTTGATCCATACTATATATCTACTATACTATATATGAGTAACTAGATCAAGACCAACTAGTTGCTTATTAAGGATTTTCCAAGGGTGAATTACCTATTGATGCAAAATGCAAAAAAGATAAATGTGCAGTGATGCTTAATACAGACCTTGTTGAGCACTAATTCATACACATATTAGTTATGCATTAAAGGTGATCATGTGCTCCCTAAAATAAACTGTTACTAAACTGGTTAATATGTGTTGATATACTATTGATATAGAAGAAACTAGTGTTACCAAACTGGTTAATCAATGTGTTGATATACTATTGATATAGAAGAAACTAGTGTTACCAAACTGGTTAATCAATGTGTTGATATACTATTGATATAGAAGAAACTAGTGTTACCAAACTGGTTAATCAATGTGTTGATATACTATTGATATAGAAGAAACTAAAGCAAACGCAAGTTGTGATTATCAAAAATAATTAAATGGTAATTAAATGGTAATTAAACATGCATATAATAGATCAAAAAGAAGGAATTACAGTACTTAATACATAACTCATTACTCGTTTAATTTTGGTGTATCGCTACATCATCAGCATTTGACTAATTCATCGACGAGTTCATCTACATACATAAAATATCCTGATATTTCATTTACATTTAAAATATGCTGATATTTCATTTACATTTAAAATGTATATTTAGTGCATTAAGTTTCAGTTTTGCTAATACGTTGTTACAACACTATTTACAACACTGTTTATCCAGATGTAACTACTACTGAGAAGAGCTTGATGTGTTGGTATACTGACCAAGGTTTATAATATCTAGCTCTAGATGACCATTATCAATATAGTTATATAGTATCTAGCTCTAGATGACCACTATCATTAGTAAATATTCTAACATGGCATATATATATATATATATATACACATACAGATATATTATGTGTGTGTGTGTGTGTGTGTCTGTGTGTGTGTGTGTGTGTCTCTGTGTGTGTGTGTGTGTGTGTGTGTCTCTGTGTGTGTGTGTGTGTGTGTGTGTGTGTGTGTGTGTGGCTGTCTAATGTACATGCTCCAGTTTGATGGCTCATTGCTGTAGGGTCAATACGTGTGTACACTCAGTGGTGAATAGGCTTTAAAAAGACATAAGGCCTGTTTGTGTGTGTGTGTGTGTGTGTGTGTGTGTGAGTGCATGTCCTTGGCCATGGCTGCAGGCTGTCCTGTGTCTGGTTGCTGAGACTTGCTCGGGGCCAGGAAATCAATAGCGTCTGATGTAGTGACCTTTTGACCCGCTGCTCTCCTCGCCACTCCACTCCGCACGGCTGGTGAGTCTCGCCCGCGTGCTCCGCTGACCTGCTTCCCCCGTGAAAAGGCTACGGCCATCAGACGCTCTCAGATGCGTAGGACTCCAAAGTGTCCTCACGTGAAAAAGCGACGGTCATCAGGCGCTCTCAGAAGTGTAGGACTTAGTGTCCTCCTGGGGAGGGTGAGAGCGAGGGCGAGAGCTGTTGGACAAACAAAGCCTCCGATCTGCCTTGCTGTAGCAGCTGGCCTTGGTGCGGAGGCTCGGCAACAATGGACAGCCCGGTCCACAGGGAGAGGACATTCTCTGGCTCTCACGCTGGACGACAGAGGGATCAGGGACAGGAGATGGCGGACGTTTTTGTCATACCATGCCCCGTAGTGCCCCAAGGTAGCCTCTCTGGCCCCGACACACACACACACACACACACACACACACACACACACACACACACACACACACGCATACACACACACAAGTGAGCAAGGAGCGTTCGAAAAATCCAACGCTGGGCAGATACAATAATTATTCACAATTCTGGAGCCCAGTCAAGTTGGCCTGGGCAGCCCTATTATGGGCTAATCACACAGTGTGCTTGCTGTACGGGCAGCACAAAAGCCACGTCCAAGTGGCGTCCAAATGGCATCCGTCGCCAACATGTCTCCTCTCGCCTGCCCTCCTGCCCGCTCTCAGTCAGTCAGAAGGCAGGGTCCTCTAATGGACTTCAAACGGCACTGAACGAACTCTCGGCACCACTCTGTTCATTTGTCTTTTTTATGGATTTATTGTCGTCACGGCGACACATGCAGACTGGGCCAGAGGGAGCCGATGTCGGAGAGGAGGGGGGTGCAGGGAGCAAACGAGCCTGCAGGGGGCAGTGTGCCACCAAGCTTGAGGCGCTCGCAGAGGCCATGTTTTTCTCTTCTGCTGAACTGCTGTTGAAGAACAAACTCTGGTGAATGAGAGAAAGAGAGGGAAAGGGAGAGAGAGAGAGAGAGAGAGAGAGAGCGAGAGAGAGAGAGAGAGAGAGCGCGGTTGTGTGTGT
>NC_055968.1:34727056-34729556 GCF_018492685.1 Alosa sapidissima | reverse complement strand
ATGAACAGTGTTCCCAAATGTTAGGAGGATACCAGGCCTGAGCCCAGTCACTGATTGATCTCTGACCGTCGGGCCGGTTAGACGTGTGCACTTCCTGGCTGTCTCTCGCGCGGGCATTCTTCACACACGGCCCTCCGCTCCAGGCAGGGCTCAGGGCGCCGTGGCGATACAGCGGCGCTGCCAACGCATCCTGTTCCATCTGATCTCTGGATTCACACAGGCACGCACATGCCACTGTGGAGAAGGACCTGCTGTGACTACCAGCGCTCACACACACACACACACACACACACACATGCCACTGTGGAGAGGGTCCAGCTGTGACAACAAGCGCTCTCAGTGGGTTACGTCACACACACACACACACACACACACACTCACACACACAAACACACACACACACATATACATACGGCCGCCTGCCAAAAAACGCGCCAACTGTTACTCTGGGCCTTTGTAGTGCAAGCCCTGTGGGACAACCCCAAATCTTACTGGAGACACTGGGACGTGTGTATGCACACACACACACACACACACACACACACACACACACACACTGTGGGACAACCCCAAATCTTACTGGAGACACTGGGACGCGTGTGTGCACACACACACACTCATACACACACACACAGACAGACTGTTTAATGCTCTCACTCTCACACAAACACATGCATACATTTTCATGCCCCCTGCCCCCCCCCCCCCCCCACCACACACACAACCAAACACATTCTGAATTGGGGCTGTTCTAGGTATGGCACAGCATAACTGACTTGAGCCCATAATGGTATCTACTTGTATGGAGTCACGAATACAATAGAAGCCTTTTCTGCTCCCCTCTCAGTGACTCGAGGTAGGAATGTGCTCTCACTTGCGTCCTGCACACAAATACCACCGTAGGACACACATCAGAGGCATCACCATCGCCAGTTAAAGCTGCAGAGGCATCACCATCGCCAGTTAAAGCTGCAGTTGGCAAGTCTGACAGATTGAGGGGACTTAGCCAAAATGTTGAACTCTCATGCCCCTCCCCCACTACCACCGAGCACCATCGTGCTCGTCAGTGCGCACCAGACTGCACCAGATTGTGATTGACAGTCAGATCTCACACAACCCTGCTCTGATTGGACCAGAAGAACTGGGAGCTGTGGATTTTTGCGAAACAAATAACAGGCTCTAGGTCATACATGGGCCACATCCGGCCCGTGAGCGGCCCGCGTAAGGTCCGTGAAAAAACAGTAGTCAAGAGCCTAGCATAGAGATAATGGACGCAAATCAATATCGTTGCTTTTATTTTGAAAGCGACTGCTATTTGTATGCCCATACATTTGTGCGTGGAAGCATACGATGTAAACAACCTCACTGATGTGCTGGTGAATAGAATTTATGCTTCTGCGTTGACACAATGCAGTTGCCTTTAAGTCGGCGTAAACCTTTCAAAGTTTTGTGTCTCTTATGTCTGCGTCGCTCACCACCGCAAAGGTTGTCAGAACGAACTCCTGCTGTTTGTTGGTGATACGAAGTGTTAATTTCAAAACGTTACTGGCAGATAGACAGTTTACATTCGGATAACCCCGTCACTGTAACCAAAATATGTTTATTTGCAAAGCTTATGTTAGCGAACTAGTATGATGCTACTACCCACAGGTTGCCGGCTCAACTCCTCAACAGTCCCAGTTTGTCATGTGGCCCCTTGGGGAAATTGGCTGCCCACCCCTGCTCTAGGTGGAGGTAAAATTGCGGGTTTTTTCTAATTTCTAATTAATTTTTCTAATTTCTAATTTTCTAATTTATGTTGTTCTGTTGGAGCATAGTGTCGGTTTCAGTGAATATGATCTAAAAAATCTTGCCAACTGCAGCAGCTTTAACAATGATGAATCTGAGCTTCCACGCTAACTAGCTACTTAGCCCTGTGTGGTGCTACAGTACTTGTGAAAGCTAAATGTGATAGGCCTTTGACTTTCATAGAGAGCGTTTAGTCTGTGGGAAGAGCAGCTTGTGTAGAGACTGTTGTAGGACAGATCAGCGAGCTTATGACACGTGTGCAGTGCTACTTTTCACACTTGACAGGAAGTGACTAAGCATTTGGCTATAAGCTGCCCCATTTTTTGTTGATGTCAGTTTGTTGATGTCTGGATCCTTTGGCTGTACACAAATGTGAGGAGCTGTCATAAATAAATGTAAACAAATATAAACAAATTCTTCAGTGTGATGTTCAGTTCACACATAAATACTCCAAACAGCTCTGTTGTGCTTTAACAAGTAAAGTGTCGTTCCATACTAGAGCGTAGTCAGGGCCAATTCAGGGCCACACTAGGGCCATATCAGGGCCAGTCCAGGGCTACACTAAGGCCATATCAGGGCCACACTAGGGCCATATCAGGGCCACACTAGAGCAATATCGGGGCCAGTTCAGGGCCACACTAGGGCCATATCAGGGCCATATCAGGGCCACACTAGGGCATAGTCAGGGCCACACTAGGGCTGGTTCAGGGCC
>NC_055968.1:34719556-34722056 GCF_018492685.1 Alosa sapidissima | reverse complement strand
CCAAACCGTCTCCTCTCTGCTGAGTAATGTGTCCTTAAGCGTCTCCTCTCTGCTGAGTAGGGTGTCCCAAAGCGTCTCCTCTCTGCTGAGTAGGGTGTCCTTGAGTAGAGTGTCCCAAACCGTCTCCTCTCTGCTGAGTAATGTGTCCCAAACCGTCTCCTCTCTGCTGAGTAATGTCTCAAAGCGCCTCCTCTCTGCTGAGTAATGTGTCCCAAACCGTCTCCTCTCTACTGAGTAATGTGTCCTAAAGCATCTCCTCTCTGCTGGCTGCAGGGTGTGAATCGCACAGTGTTGCATCTTGGCTTGATGAGTGTCCGCTCCATAGCCTGGGCCTGGGCATGTTTTGTCCCAGTATGTCCTCTTGGGGGAGCTGGACTCTAAAACCCAAAGGCCTGGGCCAGGTGAGACCTGAAGCTGCACCTTATAGCTGGGCCAGGTGTGGTCTGAAGCTGCACCTTATAGCTGGGCCAGGTGTGGTCTGAAGCTGCACCTTATAGCTGGGCCAGGTGTGTAGACCCAAAGGATGGAGCACCTGTGACAGTCATGGGAAATCCAAGGGAGACAGCGGTAGTGCCTGTGTTCAGTTGCACCAGGAAGCGTTATGTGTGTTTGGGTGACAGACTTATTTAAATAGTTTGACTCTATTCAGATTTAATCAAACATGTTTGATGTTATCTTGACAAGTCCGTTTTATGGTCACCATGGTTGCAATTAGGACATTAAACAGCCAATATTTTTGTGCTCATAACAAACTCCCAACTGTACCAGACTTAGTCTGTAAGTTTGGTCCACTCAACCTCCATCGTATCCATGGCGATTAGATCGGGAGTTCTGTTCCCAGCTCTCCTTGCACAAGGCCTGCTCAGGACTGTGGGCTACTGCACTATAGTTGTTTGCTGCTAGTAGAGTGGTTTATTTACTGCTGCTGTTTCATATCAAGTAGAACAACCTCGAGATCTCTGCATCATTTCGATTCAGTAGACTGTTTTAAAATCTGGAGATCAACGAACAAATCCTAACCGTGAAAGACAGTTTGATTATGTCCAACTGTAACTTGCACTGCTGGCGTGCTCTGCATTGAAGTGTTTGATCTTACGTCTTATTTCTGCTCTTGGTTCATTCTTAATCAGCACACACACACACACACACACACACACACACACACACACACACACAGACACACACACATACACACACCACACACACACACATACACATACACACACACACACACACACACACACACACACATACACACACACACACACACACACACACACACATACACACACACACACACACACACACACACACACACACTCTCTCTCTCACTCATGCACTCGAGTTTTTACTTGCACCCCAGAACAGCAACAACCTGAACACGTCGGCCACAGTTAAGACAGTTTGGCGAGTAGCGCTTCCAAAGGGTCATCTGCAGTCCACGTCTACGCTGCGCGTTAGCCTCCAGAACACATTCATCTCTCTGTTTCTCTCTGGCACTCCGAGCCATGTGATTCATCCCTCTGTTTCTCCACTGAGGCCTGTTAATCTCAGTCCCATCTCCAGACTGATGCCACTGAGGATCTCCAGACTGATGCCACTGAGGATCTCCAGACCGATGCCACTGAGGATCTCCAGACCGATGCCACTGAGGATCTCCAGACCGATGCCACTTTGAGGCCTGTTAATCTCAGTCCCATCTCCAGACCGATGCCACTGAGGATCTCCAGACCGATGCCACTTTGAGGCCTGTTAATCTCAGTCCTATCTCCAGACAGATGCCACTGAGGCCTGTTAATCTCAGTCCTATCTCCAGACCGATGCCACTTTGAGGCCTGTTAATCTCAGTCCTATCTCCAGACCGATGCCACTTTGTCACTCAGCGCTGAGAACGTCCACCTTTCCACATTTGTGTGTCACGGGAGCCTTGGAGTGGGCACTCCGCTGATAAGTGGGCATCTCTTCGCATCTCGGATGAGACGGGCACAGAGCCATGCGCTGCCGGAGCGTGCCAGGGAATCTGCTGAAACGGGCACAAGCGACAGCGCGGAGGGTTTCTGGAGATGGGCACGCCGATATTAGTGAGTGTGGAGGAGAAGTGACAGGGGCCCGAGCAACGTTGATGTATTGGTCATCGGGCCGTCGGCTTGTCGGTTCGTTGGCTCGTCGGCCCGAGATAGACTATGAAGACAGAGACTCTGTGTCCTCCTGCACTGACTCAGTTAGAGATTACAGATGGAAACTGCACTGGCATCTATATTGTTTCTCTATGGTTTATTTGTACCTAGATAACCGTTTGACCATAACGTTTCTTACTGTCCACTCAATCCTTGATAACCGTTTGACCATAACGTTTCTTACTGTCCACTGAATCCTAGCTAACCGTTTGACCATAAAGTTTCTTACTGTCCACTGAATCCTTGATAACCGGTTGACCGTAACGTTTCTTACTGTCCACTGAATCCTTGCAGCGCCTGGCCCCTTCATTGCCACGACTGCA
>NC_055968.1:34704556-34709556 GCF_018492685.1 Alosa sapidissima | reverse complement strand
TCTCACTTGAAATCTCACAACAAGGTGCTGCAGGGGAAGGGCCTTCACTGGCAGAGTCTTTGCCAAGTTGTTAATGAATCATAGGGTGTTGTGGTTGATGTAATATTCCACTGTATTGATCACTAGTGAATGGAAGAGTATTTGAAAGTAATCCTTTACAAACTTTTATACTCTCTGACTCTGTGAATAAATCATGCTCGTCGTCCGAGGCAGGATATATAGACTTACTTTAGTTTAATTAACGTTAATGAGATCATTTCTGGCGCCATATTCACTTTAATGGACATGGGTAGTTAAATACTGTCTTCTATGCTGCATAATAGATGGGCTGGATAGGGGAGTCATTTAGGAGCGGGAGAAATGGCTGCCTGTGCGACTGAAGGATTCCCTCACACACACACACACACACACACACACATACACACACACGCGGCGCTCGTCGAGCGGGCAGCAGAGCTCTGTGATCAGCACGGCAGGCGGATTGATGGCCAGGTAAATGTTAGCTCACCGCGTTCAGGCTCCTCTTCAATAAGACGAATGGGCTAATTAATAATTAAGGCCTGGTGAGTGTACATCAGACAGGCACTGTTATCAACAGCCCAGTGTGTCGAGCCCAGAGCCTCATCTGGGGCAGTGATGGGAGGATTCATCAGCTGATGGGCAAATCCAGATGCCAGGCAGATGAATCGCACACAGAGTAATTAGCATGCAGACAGAGCATTACAGCTGTCCAGTAGGATGCAGTGGTGGAAGTGACCAGGCCAAACAGGACAGGACCGGGCTAAACCTGTGCTAAACCCAGGCCAGGACCAGGCTAAACCTGTGCTAAACCCAGACCAGGACCAGGCTAAACCTGTGCTAAACCCAGGCCAGATTCATGTCAGAGTCTGCCACTCCCCTCTCCTGTGTGTTTCCTGAGGAAGCACTGGAGTTGCCCCCATCCCCCCCCCCTTCTCTTTATCTTCGAGCGTGTTTCCTTTCTCTCTCTCACTGCCCTCCTCATCACCCCCCCCCCCCCCCCCCTTTCTCTTTATCTTCGGGCATGTTAGTTGCCCTCCTCATCACCCCCCCCCCCCCCTCTCTTTATCTTCGGGCGTGTTTCCTCTCTCACTCTCTCCTCTGCCATCGCAGCCTCTCGCATGACTCCTTCACCCCTGTCATCAATCCCCTCCTCTCCTCTCCTCTCCGCTCCGCTCCACTACAACACGCTGTTCAGTGTCAGCAAAAGTCCTATTAACCTCTTGCTAGGCTCTATATTGCTGTTCAATTATTCAGCCTTCCCCAAAGCGTTTATAATTGATGAGCTGAGCTCCTTTTAAGGTGGAAGCGCTCAGTGAATTATTCACAATGAAAATCATAGTAGTGACACCTGTTGCTGTGTTGCAGTTGTTCCCTCTCTTTCTCTCTCTCTTTCTCTCTCTCTCTCCCTCCTTCTCTCTCTCTCCCTCAGTTCCTCTCCTCTCCTCTCTTGTTTCTCCTGATGGTAAAGCTCCAAAGCCACCCGACCCCCCCTGACCCCACCCCCCCTCTCCCCCTGTCACCGGCGTAGCCACTGAAATCTCTGCAATCCGTTAATCACTTTAATCATTTTCTGTTGCGAAACAAACCTCCCACCTCCACTCCTTGCCATTTAAGTCACACATAATCCTCTGTGAGCTTAGCAAGCAGCCCCATGTGAAAAACAATCCACTCTTTCTAATGTGAATTATTTGGGGGGGGAAAAAATCCTCTCAAGTTAAACTAACTTGATTTCACCTTTATTATGCCTTTAGTGCAGTAAATGTCTTAACGCTGTCACATTAGATTCACACAAAGAGAGAAACTTGGCCTCTCTGGTGAGATCGAATGACCCTCAATTGAAAAGCGCTTCAGGTGCGTTCTACACACAGTGTTGTGCTTGGACAGAGGAGAGGAGAACAAGGCTCACATTTCCATTTGAGATGAAAAGAGGAAAGCTGAAGCACAGAAAAGCCTCTTTGGAAAAGTCTTGAAACAGCTCAAACATTCCCCTCCAGAGCGCGGCACAATGCGATAAACGTGGTGGCAGGAATCAATGAGAATAAATAGCTCTGCGAGTCCTAGGCCCCAGCTCTCTCTGATATCTCATCAGGGTCTGAGGAAACAGCGCCTGCTGACAGCAGACCAGTGCACTTTGAGTGTGTGTGTGTGTGTGTGTGTGTGTGTGTGTGTGTGTGTGTGTGCATGGGTGTAGCAGATGTTTGTGGGTGAGTGTGTAGGTAGGGTGTGTGTGTGTGTGTGTGTGTGTGTGTGTGTGTGTGTGCATGGGCGTATAGGTTTATGCAATAAGGAACAGAAGAACAAATCTTTAATAGTCAGGAAGGCGTAGAGCTTGGAGTTTGTCCAGGGCCTGTCAGCAGAAAACACTTCAGGCCCAGTGAGAAAGAGAGAGAGAGAGGGAGAGAGAGAGAGAGATACAATCTCAGACAGACCAAGTGAGAAAGAGAGAGAGAGAGGGAGAGAGAGAGATGCAATCTCAGACAGACCCAGTGAGAAAGAGAGTGAGAGAGAGAAAGAGAGTGTGAGAGAGAGAGAGGGAGAGAGAGAGGGAGAGAAAGAGAAGGCTTCAGACAGGCCCAATGAGAAACAGAGAGAGAGAGAGAGTGAGAGAGAGAAAGAGAGAGAGATGCTATAAGAGAGAGAGACAGAATGGCTGTGCTAGAAGAGAGAGAGAACGAGAGATGCATAATGGCTGTGGTATAACAGAGAGAGAGACAGAGACACACACACACACACACACACACTGTGTGGCTGGCTGTCATATGAGGAAGATTGTGATGATGCTGAGCTAAGAAGACTGAGAGCTGAGATGGCGATGAGAGAGATTTTTGTCATTTTAACTGAGAAGGAGAGACATTAGCATTAGACTGTGGTGATGAGCATTAGACAGACACACACACACACACAGAGAGAAAGCTATCACTTACAGCTATCACGATTAGCGTCATCACAGTATCTGTCTTAGTATTTATCTCTCTTAGCATATAGACTAGGCAGGATTTTGGAAAATGTGCTTATTTAAAGTCCCGAAGGCAAATCATGTTAATTTTTGGCATACAACATTTTTATATATATAAAAATGCATGATGATGCTTACTCATATAGTGATATTAGTCTAGGTCAATTTTTAAAAGAAATTAACCCTGAAGGCAAATCATGTTAATTTTTGGCATACAACATTTTCAGGGGTTTTGAAGGGTGCTGAATTCAAATCTTATGTATGCCAGGCTCAAAAATGTCCCACAATGCCTCAAAATGGAGAAATCCAATATGGCCGCCGTTACATTCCACCACTGCCTGAGCCTATTGTTTTGATGTCCAGTATGCTATGATGACATGTTTGCCCATCCCACCCCTACCCTTACCACTACACACACAAATACCCATATGTGACCCTGAATGAGGCCACACCCTCTACCTATACACTGAGGAGGCGCTTGTGAATTATGTCATTCCCCTCACATGATGCTCAGCAGTAACAGGTAAACTATAACATAATATCATAACAATTTGTTTAGGACCATGTAATATGTCTGTAATAGCATGTGAAGATTGTTATGTGAGGATTATGTATAGGCTAACTGAATAATTAATATATTATAAGAAACTAAAAACACGTTAGCCAGTTAGCCTTTGTGAATAGGAAGAAGCTAACTAGAGCCTCCACTCTCCAGGATGTGGGCCCCCTCTTGACAAGATGTCGCCCGCAGCATTCAAGGCCCCCGGCACATGAACTGCTCTGAAAGAGCTGAACAGGGGACGAGCCCAGAGCCACAGGTCTGTCGCCAGGCTGCAAAGACCTGGAGACCCCAAGCCCCCCTGTCTGTTGATGTAGGCCGCAATCACTGTGCTGTCGATCTTCACCATCACATGTTGGCCTCTTAGCCACGGTAGAAAGTGCGGGAGGGTAAGGAGAGCGGCCCTCAGCTCCAGGACATTGATGTGCTGGGATAGCCAAGGTTCTGTCCAGAGACCATTGATGCCCTGACCATTGAGAACAGCCTACTGGGGATGCGTCTGTAAATACGACCCGGCGACGAATCACCGGTCCGCATTCACTGGGCGCATCTGAAGGAGGGCAAGGGGGACTACCTGCACCATAAGGCCTAAGAGGTGAAGGCAGAGTTTCCACTCCGCCTGGGCGTGCAACGTGAAGCGACTGAGACATGTGGCGAAAGACTGCTGTCTCACCGGTGAGAGAGTCACGGATGCCCTCCTGGAGTCCAGGACCATGCCCAGGAAGGTGGTGACCTGGGAAGGCTGGAGCCTGCTTTTCTTGGGAT
The DNA here is from genome assembly GCF_018492685.1 of Alosa sapidissima. NCBI lineage: Eukaryota > Metazoa > Chordata > Actinopteri > Clupeiformes > Clupeidae > Alosa > Alosa sapidissima. The sequence continues at coordinate 34,705,255 of NC_055968.1, read as the reverse complement.
TGAGGCGCAAGCCCAAGTCCTGAATGTGCTTTAACAGCAAGGCCACGTGTAGTTGGCATTGCACTTCTGAGCCCCCGCTGCCTCATGGGTGCAAGAACTGCATCCATGCACCTGGTGAAGGTTCGGTGGGCCAGAGAGATTCCAAATGGGAGGACTTGGAACTTGAAGACCGACCCTCAAACACAAACCTCAGGAACCGCCAATGCCCCGGCCAGATGGGTATCTGAAATTAAGCATCCTGCAGGTCGATGGTAGCAAACCAGTCCCCTGCATTGATGGCCTGCCGCACTCTTGGAACTGTGATGAATCTGCACCTCAGGGACCGGAGGCGCCTAGCACCCCTGGCATGCCTACCAAGAGACCCTGACACCTCTTCTGCACAGCGGCGGCTGTAACGCACCTGCTGCAACAGGGTGGTTGCCTGTGGGCCGAACATGGACCCAGGCTCCACCGACACTCTCAAAAGACGCTCTCTGTCTGCCTGCTGGAGCTGAGATTGAGACAGCCAGAGATGGCGTCTAGCTACCCAGAACTGAGCCAAGGAGCGGCCCGAACACAACACATACTTATCATGGCCATCCAAATGTGGATGATCAGTTAGTGCCACAACTATCTCTTCCACCAATTCCAAAAGCTTGTAAGGAGATCACCTCCTGTGGTTGTTTCAAGGGATGTCTAAGCCTGCGCTGCAGTTGCAGG
>NC_055968.1:34692056-34699556 GCF_018492685.1 Alosa sapidissima | reverse complement strand
TGTGTAGAACAGAAAATGGGTTGCTACGGAAATGTGATGTCACACTTTAGTACTCTATTTGACACACACACGCACACACACACGCACACACACACACACGCACACACACACACACACACACACACAGTGTATTTGAGGAAAAGACACAAAGATAAGTAGTGTGTTGGTTATGATGACTTCAGAAAACCGCTCAGTGGTGGAACACTGATCGAGAATCAGTGAAACAAGTGAAACAAGTTTACTATCACATCATGATATAATTTTCTTGTTAATGAGGCTCTTGAGATATGATCCTGACTGGTTCTTATCCAAGGCCTAATCGCAGCAGTCATTAGCAGAATGTGATGTTAGATATAGGTCACACATCTAATAATACTTTACGGCACGTCGGCCGATATTTGACATTTCTGTGCAAAGTGGTTGCAGTGGCAGTATAGTTTCTGCCAGCGAGAGAAAATGTAACAGGTCAGATAAAAAACTGACCCGGAAATGGACCTGGCTTTGGCTCGGGCCAGACCCTTGTGAGCTGTTGGCTGCTGTGTGCATGATGGACCGAGCGCTATTTTCACAACTCAGCTATCAACACTGACCTCAAGTTTGGCTGCCGCACGACTCTCGGTGCGAGTCCAGGACGTCGACCCTGTCACGCGGCATAAATGAGCCCGTGCATCAGCTCGTGCTTCAGCGCTCCGAGCTGGAGGGAGCGAAGCGAAATAAACCGGGAGATAGAGATCCCGCTCGTGGTCCCAGCCCTGCCGTCTGCTACTCAATACTGCGGTCGGAGAGGCTCTGCCAGAACAAACCGCTGCTTCCACAGAGAAATCCACAAATGCACGCTCTCGGCCAGGGCCTGTCACAGCCAGACAGCCAGCCATCACGAGCCGCTTCCTCCGCTCCACTCCGCAGCCGGTCTCCCATGTGACCTTGCCTGGCCATTGCAGAGATGGCACGCACACACACTCCCTCACACACTCTTCTTCCCATAATCCTACAGCTCTGCCTCAGTGCACACAGAGATGCAAGACTTCAACACGAGCAAACACATTATCTATTTACTACGTTTCAGCTTGTGAGTGCAATTCAACATACTGTATTTCATCATGCCTGCTTCCATTTCGCCATATTATTAACTTAAGAAAATTCCTATTACATCACTAATCCAATGCCACAAATTCAGAAAAGCAGACTTTATTATTGTAGTTCATGACAGGATTCAAAATGATGGTAATTTGCAAATTATACCCTATTTGTATAACTACAGGTTTACAATTTAGTTACACATGTAATATCCCAGTAATAACATAGTGTGAGTGATTTCAATGATCTCATTTGCTAGTGACTGACATAGCTTTTCCACACCAGCAAGCTTATTGTGACGGACGCGTCGGAGTGAATGTTAACTCGGGACTGGTGTGGCACATATCCAGAGATTCCCAGGGAGGATATCTTCGTGTGCTGTTTCTGCAGCCAGGCCAAAGACGTTACCGTATAGACAGACCTTCTCACATTCAAAGGCCTGTATGCTTTTACATACATCAAACTCAATGTTAACTTTGGATGGGAAAATCCTTGTGCTCTTGTGCTGGCCATATGCGTGTGTGTGTGTGTGTGTGTGTGTGTGTGTGTGTGTGTGTGCTCTTGTGCTGATCATATGGGGGAAAGAAACAAGAACTGGCTTTCGTTTAAGTTGATTTTGAATTATCAAGGACATTCAGTCAAACGTGAAGACCTCCTCTGAAGTCAAGGCTTGTTGATTTTACGGGGGCCTTTGTGTTGGCAAATAGTGAGCGCATGAAATGGCAGCCTGGTAAGCCCTTTCTCCTCTAATCTCCTTTCCTCTCCTCTCTCCTCTCCTCTCCTCTCTCCTTTCCTCTCCTCTCTCCTTTCCTTTCCTCTCCTCTCTCCTCTCCTCTCTCCTCTCCTCTCCTCTCTCCTTTCCTCTCCTCTCTCCTTTCCTTTCCTCTCCTCTCTCCTCTCCTCTCTCCTTTCCTCTCCTCTCCTCTCCTCTCTCCTTTCCTCTCCTCTCTCCTCTTCTTTCCTCTCCTCTCTCCTCTCTCCTTTCCTTTCCTATCCTCTTTCCTCTCCTCTCTCCTTTCCTTCCTCTTCCCTGTCCTCTGCTCTCATTTCCCCTCAAATCCTCTGTCCTCTCTTATCCTCCTTTCCTCTCCTCTCTTTTCCTCCCCTCCTCTTTCCTCTGTTCTCTCTTCTCCTCTCCTCAGTAGTGTGGTCTCCTCTCCTCCCCTCCCCTCTCCTCTCCTCTCCTCAGTAGTGTCCTCTCCTCTCCTCACTAGTGTGCTCTTATCATGGCTGGATCCTGCCTTGACCCTGCCAGCCTGCACAGCAGATCAATGGAGGCTGAGGAGTTCATTATCTCAGATAAATCCATACTCCGCCAGGCTGCACATCCGCTCCGCTCCGCTCCACTCTGCTCCTCCACCCTCCTCCGCCTTTTTAATTGGCCTTCAGTCATCAGTCACCCTCGACAGGCTTTCCCTCCTCGCTCTGTTCTAATCTAATGACACAGAGTCTAATTTTACACCCACCAATTGCTTCATTTAATTACGGACTGTCTCCACTCCTCTGATACAATCAATAACGCCCTTGTTGAAATTAAAAGAAAGAAATCTAATTTCAGTTTCTCTGTGTGTTCGCCACCACCAGATAAAGCCTACGCACTCTCTCTTTCTCTCTCTCTTTCTCTCTCTCTTTCTCTCTCTCTTTCTCTCTCCCTCTGTGTGTGTAGCAGTGTACATTTGTGCATTCCTGCAGGCGGACTGATCAACCTGCCGTCGCTGAAGAACACACACACACACCGGAGGCGGTGTCCGAGCAGGCTGCGGCGTGTGCAGTAAATGGCCTGGTGTGTATTAATTAATTAGCGTGGTTAGCGCCCCTGGGGCCTGTCCTTGAAGGCTGATAAGCGGCGCAGCCTTCCCGAGGTCGCCCACTCAGCGTGTGTGTGTGTGTGTGTGTGTGTGTGTGTGTGTGTGTGTCTTCCCGAGGTCGCCCACTCAGCGGGGACCTGCTAACTGGGCCACTGCCCTGCGACGGGAATGACGGGGGTGTTACAGCGCCGAGAGAAACCCCGCCCAGCGACAGCAGCGATAGGCCGCCGCGTCCCGGCGCTCGGTGGCAGGAGTGACAGGGTGTTACGGCTCTCAGTGGCGCGGTGGTGAGCCGTGGTGTGTGTGTGTGTCGCTGTGACAGGAGAGATGAGGTGTTACGGAGGAGAAGCAGCACTTCGGCTCTGGGAGTGACGGGCTGATCGAGACTGGAGCAGAGATAATGGCAACGGTAAGTGAGGGGTAATTAGAAATAAATGACTACCCCACCATAACTGCCCCCCCAGCCCTCATCTGCAGAGCTGAGCCCAGTGACGCACCTCATTTATCTTCATCTGCTTCTGCAGCGGAGGAAACAGCCCCCCCTGCCCCCCCCCCCACCCTGTGCCCACCTCCACGTCAGCTCTGTGTGTCTGTGTCAAGCCGGCCGTCTTTCTCATCTCTCTCTGGCGCTCTGATCTCATCTTCCGCTGACTTCCTCCTTCATCTCCTCTCTCTCTCTACCTCTCTCCCTCCTTCCCTTTCATCCTCCATCAGTGTCCCATGCTCTCTCTCTCTACCTCTCTCTCTCTCTTCCTCTGTTCCCTCTCTTTCTCACACCTGTCTCTCAACCCTTCTTGTCCTCTCACTCTGACTCATCCCTCTCTCTCTTTCCTCTTCTCTTTCTCTTCCACTCATCTCTCTCTCTTTTTCTCCTCTTCTCTCTCTGTGCCCTCTCTCACTCAGTTTTTCTCACACTTCTCTTTCACTCATCTCTCTCTTGCTCTCTCTCTCTCTCTAACTTACCATAGCCTCCATTCTTACCTCTCTCTCTCTCTCTCTAACTTACCATAGCCTCCATTCTTACCTCTCTCTCTCTCTCTCTCTCTCTCTCTCTCTAACTTACCATAGCCTTCATTCTTACCTCTCTCTCTCTCTCTCTCTCTCTCTCTCTAACTTACCATAGCCTTCATTCTTACCTCTCTCTCTCTCTCTCTCTCTCTCTCTCTAACTTACCATAGCCTCCATTCTTACCTCTCTCTCTCTCTCTCTCTCTCTAACTTACCATAGCCTTCATTCTTACCTCTCTCTCTCTCTCTCTCTCTCTCTCTCTCTCTCTCTAACTTACCATAGCCTTCATTCTTACCTCTCTCTCTCTCTCTCTCTCTCTCTCTCTAACTTACCATAGCCTTCATTCTTACCTCTCTCTCTCTCTCTCTCTCTCTCTCTAACTTACCATAGCCTTCATTCTTACCTCTCTCTCTCTCTCTCTCTCTCTCTCTCTCTCTCTCTCTAACTTACCATAGCCTCCATTCTTACCTCTCTCTCTCTCTCTCTCTCTCTCCCTCTCTCTCTCTCTCTCCCTCTAACTTACCATAGCCTCCATTCTTACCTCTCTCTCTCTCCCTCATTCTTTTGTCTCCCTCTTTCTCTCTCTCTCTCTCTCTCAGACATCCTATTCCTTCCTGTTCATTTATCTCCTTCCTGTCTTGAGTCTCACGGTGTCCTCTCATCATCCTCTTCATCCTCTTCATCCTCATCATCCTCTCGTCATCCTGTCCGCTCCGCTGCGGCTCGGCCGCTGAAGAGGCCTGAATGGAACGAGTCGGGATTGAGCTCAAGTGAGTCGCAGGAGCTGATGATGCACTCAGATATCAGACAGCATTGTACCGTCAAAGGCTTCAGACACCTTCTCAGAATGGTTTGAAAAAGAGATAAAAATGTGTGTTGCTACCTCAACAAGTAGGGATACATAACCAAACTTAATCTTCAACCTTGATCATGTGTGGGTACTTTAAAATGAAATAAAGCAAAAATATACAACATAACGTTTTTTTTCAAACTCAATCTTCAACCTTGATCATGTGTGGGTACTTCAAAATGAAATAAAGCAAAAATATACAGCATAACGTTTTTTTCATTATTGGGTGTAAGTCAGTGAATGGAGGTTGTCAAGGTCATCAGTATACTTTACGTGGACATTCAAGCAATGGGCAAGACAAACTGTAAGAGAAGTAAGTGGGAGCCAGACTGTGGAGCTCACACACACATACACACACACACACACACACACACACACACACACACACACACACACATACACACACACACACACACACACACACACACACATACACACACACACACACACACACACACACACACACACACATACACACACACACACACACACACACACACACACACACACACATACACACACACACACACACACACACACAACTGTAAGAAAAGTAAGTGGGAGCCAGACTGTGGAGCTCACACACACATACACACACACACACACACACACACACACACACAACTGTAAGAAAAGTAAGTGGGAGCCAGACTGTGGAGCTCACACACACACACACACACACACAACTGTAAGCCAGACTGTGGATCTCATGAGGCACTGCGGCGTGACAGGAGCTCGTTCTGGGGTGGAGAGGAAGACGGAGCGTCTGGCAGGGCTTGCGGTGGACGTGGAGGAAAGGCAAACACACACACACACACCTCGCCCAACACACACCTCGCCCAACACACACCCTGCTGCTGCCTGAGATAGCACGCTGATACAGCCACAAATGATCAGGGAGTGTGTGAGGAGACGTGCTGGAGCAGCGCAGGGTGTGTGTGAAGAGATGAAGTAGCAGTGTGTGTGTGAAGAGATGAGGTAGTACAGTGTGTGTGTGTGTGTGTGTGTGTGAAGAGATGAAGTAGTACAGTGTGTGTGTGTGTGTGTGTGTGTATGAAGAGATGAGGTAGTACAGTGTGTGTGTGTGTGTGTGTGTGTGTGTGTGTGTGTGTGTATGAAGAGATGAGGTAGTACAGTGTGTGTGTGTGTGTGAAGAGATGAAGTAGTACAGTGTGTATGTGTGTGTGTGTGAAGAGATGAAGTAGTACAGTGTGTGTGTGTGTGTGAGTGTGTGTGTGTGTGTGTGTGTGTGTGTGTGAAGAGATGAAGTAGTACAGTGTGTGTGTGTGTGTGTGTGTGTGTGTGTGTGTATGAAGAGATGAAGTAGTACAGTGTGTGTATGTGTATGAAGAGATGTAGTACAGTGTGTGTGAAGAGATGAAGTAGTACAGTGTGTGTGTATGAAGAGATTAAGTAGCACAGTGTGTGTGTGTGAGTGTGTGTGTGTGTGTGTATGAAGAGATGTAGTACAGTGTGTGTGTGAAGAGATGAAGTAGTACAGTGTGTGTGTATGAAGAGATGAAGTAGCACAGTGTGTGTGTGTGTGAGTGTGTGAAGAGATGAAGTAGTATAGTGTGTGTGTGTGTGTGTGTGTGTGTGTGTGTGTGTGTATGAAGAGATGAAGTAGTACAGTGTGTGTATGTGTGTGTGTGTGTATGAAGAGATGTAGTACAGTGTGTGTGTGTGTATGTGTGTGTGAAGAGATTAAGTAATACAGACTGTGTGTGTGTGTGTGTGTGTGTGTGTGTGTGTGTGTGTGTGAAGAAATGAAGTAGTACAGGGTGTGTCTATTTTCACATTAAAATAGCTAAACACTACAACAATTACTTCACATTTAAATAGATAAACACTGCAAGCCATAAAATCGTACATCGTTAAAACAAATACCACCAACTCTGCCTAAAACTAGTGTGTGTGTGTGTGTGTGTGAAGAACTCTGCCTTGTAAAAATGAAAACTAGTTTAATGGCACTGTGTTAAGAAGGGAGGAGATAGTCCATCTGTGCCATTGTCAGTCTCGTTTCAGTGGTGGGTTCTGAAGACACAGCAACGGCTGATGTTCGATTGGTCTGTCTGTGAGATCATTGAGAGATGGATATAGTGTGTGTGTGTGTGTGAGAGAGAGAGGAGAGAGAGAGAGAGAGGAAGAGAGAGATGGAGAGAGAGAGAGAGGGACAGAAATATAGCAAGACCACCACGTTCCAGACAGTGCATGTTTCCTCTTGTGATTGTAGGGCATGAGTAGCTACTGGGGCAGTGGGGCTTGTAGGTACTGGGGCAGTAGGGCATGAGTAGCTAGTGGGGCAGTAGGGCATGAGTAGCTACTGGGGCAGTGGGGTTTGAGTAGCTACTGGGGCAGTGGGCCTTGTAGGTACTGGGGCGGTAGGGCATGAGTAGCTAGTGGGGCAGTAGGGCATGAGTAGCTAGTGGGGCAGTGGGGTTTGAGTAGCTACTGGCAGTGGGGCTTGTAGGTACTGGGGCAGTAGGGCATGAGTAGCTAGTGGGGCAGTGGGTTTGAGTAGCTAGTGGGGCAGTAGGGCATGAGTAGCTAGTGGGGCAGTAGGGCATGAGTAGCTAGTGGGGCAGTGGGTTTGAGTAGCCGGCACTGTGGAGAACACAAGCCTGCAGCCTCAGGCGGAAGAAGTGGCTGTGCTAGCAAAACAGCCAAAGCCCACTGATGCAAGCATTGGCCACCATTGCACATGTCAAGGCTTTGAGAATGGAGTTGAAAACCCCTCACAGGTCTGTGTCTGCTAGT
>NC_055968.1:34672056-34687056 GCF_018492685.1 Alosa sapidissima | reverse complement strand
TGCTGCGCTGTGCTGTGTTCCTGGAATGTGCATCGTGAATTTTCTGGTGATTTCGTATGGTCGCTAGGGGGTACTCTAACACTGCATTTTTATATTCATTGTAGTTTTCATCGCAGTGTAGCTGCGCTACTGCACACTATTTAGTCATTTGTCAGTGTAGCTGCGCTACTGCACACTATTTAGTAATTTGTTTTTCAATTAAGTGTTCCTCACATCACACTACAGTTTAGTGTTCAGTATTTCCCAGGTAGTGTGATAATATTTGCATTAGTGAATTCTTTTTTTTTTCATTAATATTTCTATTTCTAATTTTGTGTTACTCAAGTTAACATGGCTGAGGGGAATAGCAGTCAGATCAATGGGTTAAAAGGGTCCTCCATGAATAGGGGCAGGGGTCTTCATTTGTCTAGTGGGTATGGTAGTGAGGGTGCGGGTGGTCTTCAAAAACATAATGTGGGGAGCAGAGGGCATGGTTTGAGCCCGGGCTGGTCTCCTAGTGAGCTGTTTTTGAGGGAGAATGCACGGGCTTCTACTCCAGTGAGTGACAACATTGCCATACAACACCTGACTGACATGGTAGGCCAACTGGGAGAGCAAATAGGTAACTCCATTGTAGCTAGGCTTTTCTCTTCTGGACTTACTGATTGTACTAATGCACATGACACACCTTCGACTGACAAACCAGTGACTGTTCTTACTCAAGGCCCTACACAACAGAACACAACGCCAGTAGTAGTTCATGTCAAGACTGAACGTGAACCCGTGACTTTTAGGGGAAATAGTTCTGACAAATACTCCGTCCAGGAATGGATTGCCATGACAAAAGCTCACCTTAGGAAACAGTCTTACACAGCAGCTGAACAGGCAGATGAGGTACAGGGAAGGCTTTTAGGAAAGGCAAGGGACGTGGTCAAAGTAGCTCTGAGGAGTGATGACACACTTGATGTGAAGCAGAACCCAGATGTCATATATGACATTTTAACGCGATACTTCAGTCAGTCTTCATCATCACTTCCGTTGCAAGACTTTTACACCACACTGCCCAAGCCAAAAGAAAATCCAGTCGACTACTGGATCAGACTAAATAAAGCTGCAGACACAGCTGATGAGGGACTGCGCCGTCAGGGTAGGAGAATGGAGAACATAAGTGGAGAGGTGGCACAAATGTTTGCAAAGCACTGTCCTGATCCGCAGCTTTCCTCCATTTTTAAATGCAAGCCTGTCAGTGAGTGGACTTCTAGAGACATACAGCTCAGGATAGATGAATACCAACGAGAATGGGGTGCATCTGCAACATCTTACAGTGTCCCACAGCTGAAAAGTCACCCTGTAGCTGTGCTCGACAATGATTCTAACACCGGTGCACACTCTGATTCTTATGGGATGGAACCCCAGTCAAGTTGTCCACCATGTTCTCATGCCACGTCTTTGTTGCAGACTCCCAACTCAAGCTCAGACTCTGCTTGTGTCCAGCAACACGTTCAGCGCCCACAGCGTATCTCGCCACCACAGCATGTCCAGCGTTCACAGCGTTTCCCGCCGCCACAGAGTGCTCAGCAGCCAGATGATGGGGTTCTTGGCCGCATGATGAGTATGCTAGAGAGAGTCTTGGCCAGGGTGGAGCCGCATAGTCCTGAGCGTAGTAAGAAACGCCCCAGCTTTTTCAGTTCGCCGCCATGTAGAGTTTGTGGAGATGCTAATCACTCCACTCTGTCTCACTGCAGCTCTGATCATCTCTGTTTCAAGTGTTTAGCCCCTGGTCACTCAAAGCGGCAATGCCCAAACAACGCCCCGCCCCAACTTGGCCCAGCTTCGGGAAACTAGCTGACCTGTATTCAGAGGGAGGCAATACAGGTCATAAAGAATCCTCCCACTCGCCAGACACAGATGTTTCTGATTCAGCTTTTAATTTTGCCAATTTGTCTCAGTTTCAATCAACAAACATTGTGTATCAAAACACTCAGATTGTGGGTGGCAGTGACAGCTTATTTTATGTATCAGTGAAGGTGGGGGGCAAAGTGACACTTGGCGCTATGCTAGATAGTGGGTCAATGGCATGTACAGTCAGTGATACTGCTATGCGCAACCTGCTCTCTGCTGGTGCAGTGTGTGAAACAGAGAGATTTTCCACTGATGTGACTCTCATTGGTGTCGGAGGTTGACAAGTGCACCCAAAGTCAGCCTTCAACATTAACATGGAGGTTAGTGACTGCAAATTGATTGTACCGACAATCGTAGTTGAAGGGCAACATGATGACTTAATTATTGGGACCAATGTGATCAAACACATACTGTGTGAGTCAAAGAAATGTAGTACGTACTGGACAGCAGTTTCTGCTCCGCCATCTGCCGACATTGAAACTGAACATTTTCTCTCCATGCTAGCTGGCTTGCATCGGTGGGGTGATGGTGAAATGCCTGAGAAGATAGGCACAGTACGTTGCAACTCAGCCACTTGCCTTCAACCTGGCTGTGAATACCTCCTGTGGGGAAAGCTGCCAAAACTCACACACGTGTCTCCTGGTAGTACAGTAATGACAGAGCCTACGTCAGCGCGGTCCGCACCTAAAGGCCTCATGGTTGCCAGAATTGTCACACCTTTGTGGGCAGATGGATGGGTTCCCTTGAAAGTGATGAATGTTTCTGAAAAGCCTTTGTGTTTGAGGCGTAACGCTAAGCTTGCTGACCTGGTGCCCTGTGTAGCTTTGGAAGATTTAGATCTGATCAGTTGTCATCAGAGCACTTTCACTGTGCCTGCTACCTCTGTCTGTCCCGATGTGAGATGTGCTGGGGAGAAGTTAGAGTCCATTGGCCTGAGTGAACTGGACATCAGCCTGTGTGATGCGTCGTCTGACTGTAAAGACAAGTTGTCCGAACTTATTGTTCGCTACCAGGATGTTTTCTCACGCAACCACCTTGACTGCGGCAAAGCAGAAGAGTTTGTTCATAGAATCCACTTGATTGATCAAAAGCCATTCAGACTTCCTTTCAGACGTGTGCCACCGAGCCAGTACCAAAAACTACGTCAGGTCTTAAGTGAAATGGAAGAAAAAGAGATCATTCGAAAGTCAACAAGTGAGTATGCCTCACCATTGGTTCTTATCTGGAAGAAGAATGGTGATTTGCGTGTGTGTACTGACTTCAGGTGGTTGAACAAGAGGACTTTGAAAGACGCTCACCCTCTGCCACATCAGGCTGATTGCTTGGCAGCACTTGGTGGCAATTCGCTGTTCAGCACAATGGACTTGACTTCAGGTTTTTATAATATGCCTTTACATGAGGACGACAGGAAGTATTCAGCATTTACTACACCTATGGGGCTTTACGAGTACAACAGGCTACCACAGGGGCTCTGTAACAGTCCGGGGAGTTTTATGCGAATGATGACTTCCATTTTTGGTGATCAAAACTACCTAAGTCTGTTATGCTATTTGGATGATATTTTAATTTTTGCTCCTGATGAAAGTTCTGCCCTCGCACGTCTTGAGATGGTGTTCAACAGACTCCGTGCCCACAACTTGAAATTGGCACCTAAGAAATGCTACTTTTTGAGGAAGTCTGTCAAATTTCTTGGCCACATCGTTGATGAGCACGGAGTTTCAACTGACCCCAGCAAAGTTGAGAGCATAAGCAGTATGACTGTGACTGACTTGATGGAAGCTGACGGAGTGACGCCATCGGAGAAACGTGTGCGATCTTTTCTTGGCATGCTAAATTTCTATCAGCACTTCATCCCAGGATACTCAACCCTTGCGAAGCCCTTGTTCTCACTGCTAGTTGGTCAGAAACAGAAGAAAGGCCGAAAGTCTAAGTGTGCTGTAGTGAGCCGCAAACTAAAATCAACCGACTGGACTGCTGACCATGACCGGGCATTTGCTGAACTCAAACAGGCCCTCATCAATTCTGTTGTTTTGGCTCACCCAGACTTTAGTCAACCGTTTTTGCTGTCTACAGACGCCTCATTGGATGGCCTTGGAGCCGTTTTATCTCAAATACGAGGAGGTGACTCAGTGGCTCGACCAATTGCGTTTGCTAGCAAGTCCTTAACTCGGTCACAGAAGAACTATCCCGCCCATCGCTTAGAGTTTCTTGCACTAAAGTGGTCAGTATGTGACAAGTTTAGCCACTGTTTGAAAGGCCATGATTTTACTGTGTGGACAGACAATAATCCACTGACACATATTATGACTAAACCTAAACTTGACTGTTGTGAGCAGCGATGGGTGTCAAAATTAGCCAGCTACAATTTTGACATCAAATATGTGCCAGGCCCACGAAACATTGTTGCTGACGCTCTCAGTCGTGTCCCTTTTTGCAAAAGTGTCGGTCACAGACTGGTCAGTGAACCACTTCATGAACTCGCCAGAGAGGTCGCTGTTGTATCTGACACAGCTGTTCAACAGACCTTCAGAGAATCCACCAACCAGTCTGTAATGGCAGAGAAGCTAACACGTCTGGTTGCTACAAATGCCCAGTCCCTTCACATGTCAGCTCAGTCTTTATCCACACAGGAAGTCACTGCTGTTATCCAGTCACACACTGAATGGAACTCTGGGGCAAGGACTCGTGCGACAGCTCTTGTGGGTCACCTACCCCAGCTCATCCCTGACAGTTTGTCCAGCCTGCCTGTCTTCTCTGTTGAAGATCTAAGAGAGGCACAGTCTAGGGATAAGACCTTGTCCCGTATTCATTTTTATGTGGAGAGGTCTCGGAGACCATCCAGACGAGAAAGAGCACAGGAGACAAGTCAGGTCCTGAGGCTCCTGAAACACTGGGAAAAGTTCGTTCTGAGTGATGACATCTTATACAGAGTATCACGTGATCAGATTTCAAAGACAAGACGCAATCAGTTTGTAGTTCCTGACTGCCTGAAAGCTGATGTCTTGAAAGGAGTGCATGACAGCGCAGGTCATCAAGGCCAGTCTAGGACTCTAAACATTGCTAGACAGAGATTTTTTTGGCTGCATATGGACAGAGATGTGAGAGAATATGTTCGTCATTGCCAGCGTTGTATTGTGAGCAAAGTAGCTGAGCCTGATGGAAGAGCTCCTCTAGAAAGTATTGTCACCACCCGACCCTTGCAACTCGTATGCATCGACTTCTGGTCAGCTGAGGATTCACACAATAAGTCTGTAGATGTTTTAGTGATGACAGATCATTTCACTAGACTGGCCCAGGCCTTTGCCTGCAGAGATCAATCAGCCAAGCAGGTTGCGAGAGTCCTCTGGGAGAAGTATTTCTGTGTCTATGGGTTTCCTGAGAGAATACACAGTGACCAGGGCCCAAGCTTCGAGAGTGAATTGATCGCTGAGCTTCTGAAGTTGTCGGGTGTGCGAAAATCCCATACTACCCCTTACCACCCAATGGGGAATGGCAGCGTTGAACGTTTTAATCGAACGCTTGGCAACATGATCAGAGCTCTTCCTCCTGAAGCAAAGCTTGATTGGCCTAGGCGCTTACAAACACTCACTTTCATGTATAATTGTACCTCTCATGAAACAACAGGATATGCACCGTTTTTCTTGATGTTTGGGAGGGTGCCGCGTCTTCCAGTAGACATCCTGTTTGGTAATGTTTTGACTGACCCTGATGTCACCAGTTTTGACAGATATGTCTAAAAGCTGTCTGAGGACCTGAGAGAAGCCATGTTAATTGCTCAGGAACATGCGACTAAAGAACAAGGCAGACAGACGAGGCTCTACAATAGGAAAGTGAAAGGAGCAACAATTGAGATTGGAGACCGTGTACTTGTGGCCAATAAGAAAGAGAGAGGGAAGAGGAAGGTTGCAGACCGCTGGGAGCCGACTGTTTACACTGTGATGGATAAGAATGCAAAGACACACACGTACAAAATACAGAATACTGTCACAGGGAGTGAGCGGGTGGTTCATCGTAATCTGCTCATGCTGGTGAACTTCCTTCCCGTCCAAGGTGTGCCACATTCTTCTCCGTCTGACCTCTCAATGTCTTCTGTCCTGTCTTCTGTCCCTGATGTCCATTCCATGGCTTCAGGTCAAACTTCATCCAAGCAGACGGAAGACCAAGTGTCTGTCCAGCAAGAGTCTCAACATAGTGTGGAAGATGTCCAGAGTCTTATGAGTGATTCTGAGCCTGTAAATTATTTGAATGGCTGTCTGCCCAGCTCTAATATTGAGAGTCCAAGTTCTGATGTCTTGCCAGTGTTACCTGTTGCTAAAGAAAGAACCAGAGAGTGGGTCAGTCACTTGAATACACCAGGTCACCTACCTGACTCTCTTGAGAGAACTTTCAGTGAGCCACTTGCTGACCCGACTGACGTGTTGTCTGACGAAGCATCAGATTTGTGCTCTGGACCCTCTTACCCTACTCACACTGACGAGACTGTAGTTAAAGATGCCTTGACTGTTAGTGATCACAACACAGCTTGTTTAGTTACTTCTGACACTGCACCCACTGATGTACACACTGAGTTGTCTGAGCCTGTACCACAAACTACTACACGTTTGGGTCGTGTTATTAGACCAGTCAACAGACTCCTTTATACTATAGCTAGACAAGATATCACTAAACGATTGCAGCAGAATGTTCGGACTGTCTGCAGCTCTGTTGTTCAAGCTCTTAGGGCATAAGTCTTCTGCACCTTTGGTGCCTTGCCATGCTTTAGTAGGGTAACACTTATACCTGGTGAATTATGTATTGATAGTTTTGGGCAAGTGTAGAATGTGTAAGGCATTCTTCATCCGGTGGTTGGTTGGAGAGTTTGACGTCTCTCTCTGTCCACTACATCCTTAAAGGATACCTTTTATATGGTCGGACTTTTAGTGTAGTCCCTTGACATTTGATGAGCTTTGGGTATAGTGTTGAAGCAGGTGTGTAATTTTGTCCAGAATTCAGTGGGGGGTGGGTGTAACAGAGTTGAAAATAACCTCACCTACATAAAGTGAATTCTTTCAAAATTATGATATTACATTGTTATTGTAATCTCTATTTTTATATACACTGGTTTTTATATGTTTAAAATGTTTTCATATGTCGTACCCATTCACATGAGTTTAAAACATGAGACATTGCGACTGCAATTGTATTTTCATTTCTACTTTGCATTTCAATATTTTGAGCATTTGCTCTTCCCGTACTCCAGTCAGAACTAGTCTGCTGGAGGTAAGCTGTGCATAGAGAGTGCTCCGTGAATAATTTTGTGTTTTAATATAAAATAACATGTTTGTCTTCCACACTGGTTCAAATACGTATATACATAAGTTGTATTAATAGATAATTTCTGCAAGTAATGCTAGAGTGTTGTCTAAGATGGTATCTAATTGAGCCATTGTGGCCTACGTCTTTTTGGCGGCAGCCACGTTATGTTAGCTAGCTTTATGAAGAAAACACTTGCAATTTCTTGATTTCCTTTTTACGTTTATACTGTAGATTTGGGTATGCAGTCGTCATCGTCTAATCTCAGTGGATTCTTTGTTTTATTTGTGAATGCAGGTACGTTGTTTATACTGTTAATGAATCATTGCTTGTTGTGAATTCAATGGAAAAAAACTATACGATCACAACGTGTGAAACGTGTGCCAACTCTGTATGTTGTTTCTTCTGCATGATTTTATGTTTGTTTAAACTGAATTGAACAAGCTATGCATTATTTTATCTATGTTCAGGAATAGCATAGACAATGCTAGGAGTCAGAACTAGTCTGCTGGAGATTTGGGTATGCAGTCGTCATCGTCTAATCTCAGTGGATTCTTTGTTTTATTTGTGAATGCAGAGAAATAAAAACAGTGAGAAGAGTTCGTGTGGAGTCATACATTATCATCACAATTAACACCTGCACAAGAGAGGGTCGTTACACTTGTATCCTTGTATCCTCTCCTCCGTGAGCTTCTCTCCTCTCTTTAGTGAGTTTCTCTCTCCTCCTTCTCTCCTCTCCTCCGTGAGCCTCTCTCTCTCCTCCTTCTCTCCTCTCCTCCATGAGCCTCTCTCCTCTCCTCTGTCCCTAACATTGCCATCCCTCTCTCCTCCCTCTCTCCTCTCCTCCGTGAGCTTCTCTCTCCTCTCTTTAGTGAGTTTCTCTCTCCTCTCTCCTCTCCTCCATCACCAACATTGCCACCCCTCTCTCCTCCCCTCCATGAGTCCCTCTCTCTTCCCTCTCTCCTGCCTTCGCTCCTCCACTGGAGAAATTCATCATTATTACTCATCCGACAGGTCCATTACCAACCTGGCCGACAAAACAAAACAGAGAAAGATAAACTTTTTCCCCTCTTTTTGTTTTGAAGAAGAAAGGGATATGAGAAGGGCCCTGAAGCAGAGGGTGTCTGGAGCGTGTCTCGGTGTTGTGGCAGGAGTGGTTGCCCTAAGTTTGATGGATTCTGGAAGAGTTCACTTCAGACCTGATAGAGTTAGATTGATCTCCCCATCGAGTGGTTTGAGTAAGCACAGAAATGGACACTGGCTATTTCTTCTCACTTTTGTATCTGCTGAGATGCTGGAATGCTGTGGCCTCTGTTGACATCATTTCCACCTCTCTAACTTCCCATTTCCACACCACACACACTCAAACACACACACACACGCACACACACACACAGATAGTCACAAACACACAAAACATTCAGGAACAAACACATACAGTACACACACACATACACACATACAAACACACACACACACACAAACACACACACACGCACAAACACACACACACACAAACACACACACATACATCCCCCCCGTCGCCTCATCCGAGGAGAGGTTCATCATCTTCTTATCTCTCTGGCCATGTGGGGCTGGTTGGCACGTTCTCTACCCAGCACCACTTCAATCTGTGCAGGCCAAATATCAGATACCACACACACACACACACACACACACACACACACACACACATACACACACACACACACACATACACACAGTGTGCAGGCCCAACATCAGATACACCACAGCTACTAAACCAAGTCACTTACTTTCCGGCCCTGCAGATGATACAGGCTTTGCATATCAAGTCCAGATTAGAGGTTTTTTGCACTGTGAACATTTACATATGTATACACTCTATGTAACGCTGATG
Source organism: Alosa sapidissima (assembly GCF_018492685.1). Taxonomy (NCBI): domain Eukaryota; kingdom Metazoa; phylum Chordata; class Actinopteri; order Clupeiformes; family Clupeidae; genus Alosa; species Alosa sapidissima. The sequence continues at coordinate 34,678,004 of NC_055968.1, read as the reverse complement.
TGTGTTTGCTTATATTGCTGATGTGGATAGGTCAAATGGTTCTCTCTTGATTTGAGATAGTTACACACAACACAGGGCATCTCTCTGCTCTGGCGCAGGTATGGCAGGTATGGCAGGCTGTGGAAATGAATTGTGTTATCAGTAAGCTGTCCTATCAGGCACTGAGCACAACACACAACAATACCCTCAGACAGCTTCAGGGCCCCATACTCACATCGATAACCTCACGTACTGTATGCATACCTGAAAATGTTCTTTGTGTGTGTGTGTGTATGTGTGTGTGTGTGCATGTGTTGGGGTGAGAGAGAGAGAGAGAGAGAGAGACTTTCATTTTTAGCAACACTTTATTCTGGTATCTGATGGATACATACTCAGATTCTGTATTTGTTATTCAGGTCAGACTCAGACCCCGTTTACATGTAGGAGAGACGCATATATTTTCATACGGTCTGGCCTTCTTATTTACACGAAAGCAGAGGTTTTATCACCGAAAAGGATTATTTCTGAAAACTCCGGCCAAAGTGGAGATTAGGAAAAAAACTGGTTTGACGTTAGCATGTAAGCATGTAAGCAGGGGTAAATGGCGTTGTGGCGTTGCATTGTGAGGTGGTGTTCCCTTGTTTGTTTGAAATCTCTGATTGGCCACCTTTTTGCATGACGTGTTTGCGACACCCTTCCTCAGCTGTTTTTATCATCGGTGTGAACAGAACGTATAAACTGGCCTCAGAGCAAACCCAGGGAAACTCCTCCACCACAGCCTCCACCACACACACACACACACACACACACACACCAGTGCTCGAATTACGTGGGAGCCAGAGGGAGCCGAGCTCCCATAGAGTGAGGACTGGCTCCCATAAAAACAACAAAGTCAAAAATCTGAGGGGGTCTCTGATATCTGAAGGTGTCTGGCTTTGTAATTTAATCTTAAACAACCGCTCATTATCTATCCCTGTGCAATCTCTTACCATTACAGACGTGAAATTAAAATATAGGCTACTACGGGACGTACCCTACCCTACGCTCTTGAATGCAGCATGACTGCACTTCACCACCACTAGACCATTATGAGCAAACTGTATCGATTTGACAGCACTCTCAAGTCTGAAGACGTTACCCTGCTTTGATGCGAGTGTTTTGTCTATTTACATAGGCGTTCATTGGGCTAGCCTACATGGTTTGATATGTGCGGAAAAGTCCTGTTTGCTGTTGAACTTGTGCCTTACCTCTTCTATGTTGATTAACAAAGCCATAAATTATTGCCCATAATGCAGCCTACTTCAATGATTGTGAACTGATCTGTAGCTATCCTCTGTCATTCAGAGCTCTGGAAAGTTCCCAGATATTTTGAAACACCTGTTAGCAATCTCTGATGGCGGAATAGCCTATTCAATGGCTACCCGACAACATCTGCAAATTCCAAAATTGTCTATTTATTTCCACGGTGCAACACACGAGACGACTGAACGCCCAGGTGTTGTTATCACTATGTGTACATTAGCCTATAATACTAAAACATAGTTTGGCTGCAATGGCTTTATTAATTTCTGCCAGTTAGTGCTTTTTCCCCTGTGTATAAGTTATACTACATGCATTATTGTGTTTGACACTGAGGATAGCCTATCTGAGATGGTGGTCTGGTTCAAATGAGTTACGTTGTGAAATTGAGAATGGCACTCAGAGTAAATCCTTTAGTCTATTTCTTTGTATTGTGAAAATGAAATGAAATATTGACTATTACAATCAATAATATGTTGAAATTAATTAAAAGAATCAATTTCTATGAAAAATCTCTGTCTAGTGTGTGCGTGTGTCTAGACAGAGACGTAGGCCTATCGTGCGCATGTACTGCGCAAAAGCGCCACTCGCGTCTAGGCTATTTTATTGTATCGCCTTGTTAGGCAATGCACGGGGTGTGGCAACTTTTTATGAGATAGAGAGACCCCCTTAAAGACAAAAAGATAATTCGGGCCCTGACACACACACACACACACACACACACCCAGGAAAAATCCTCCAGTACAGCCTCCACCTGTAAGGGCTCCCTGGGCAAACCCAGCAGAGTCCTCCGCTGCAGATCTGTTTAAACTCATCTATAGGGGCCAACTCCTCCACCCCATCTATAGGGGCCAACTCCTCCACCTCATCTATAGGGGTCAACTCCTCCACCTCATCTATAGGGGCCAACTCCTCCACCTCATCTATAGGGGCCAACTCCCACCTCATCTATAGAGGCCAACTCCTCCACCTCATCTATAGGGGCCAACTCCTCCACCTCATCTATAGGGGTCAACTCCTCCACCTCATCTATAGGGGCCAACTCCTCCACCTCATCTATAGGGGCCAACTCCCACCTCATCTATAGAGGCCAACTCCTCCACCTCATCTATAGGGGCCAACTCCTCCACCTCATCTAGGGGTGACCTACTCCACCTCATAGGGGTGACCTACTCCACTTCATCTAGGGGTCAACTCCTCCACCTCATCTAGGGGTCAACTCCTCCACCTCCTCTAGGGGTCAACTCCTCCACCTCCTCTAGGGGTCAACTCATCCACCTCATCTGAACTCCTCCACCTCATCTAGGGGTGACCTACTCCACCTCATAGGGGTGACCTACTCCACCTCATCTAGGGGTGACCTACTCCACCTCATAGGGGTGACCTACTCCACCTCATCTAAGGGTGACCTACTCCATCTCCTCTACTCCACCTCATTTAGGAGTGAACTTCTCCACCTCATCTAGGGGTGAACTCCTCCCCCTCATCTAGGAGTGAACTTGTCCACCTCAGGCCCAGAGTCTGTCCGCTACCTCAAACCCGTCCACAGCAGATGTGTCCGCCTCTAAACAATCTATTAACAATCATATCATTCCTGTTACATCTACCTGTCTTAGAAAGGACACTGCAAAACACTTTCAACTTCCACCATATCAGTAGACTACAGTATGTGAGATAAACTGTGAAAGCTCACATTTAAGAAGCTTGTCTTTGAGAAAAGTTGAAACATTTCAGATCATTATTTTGTGAGGGCCAACTCAGGGGTAACTTTGGAACTTGGAGCAAGAGCGCTATCGAGCGAGACATTATGCTGAAGACTCTCATTTGCTCTCTTATTGCTGCTCACAAAAATAACAACATCGTTCATCGGAGAGGCCATTGTGAACAATGCCATGTAATGCCATGCTTAAGGTCTGTATGATAAAATACCTCATAAACCCCTTAACACCTTATTAATATTCTGTAGGCCATAAGCACAGAACAAAACGCAACTACATTACAGCCACTCAACTCGAGAGAGAGAAGCTTCTGCAGAAGACTCAGAGTGGCACGTCGGTGTCTGAAGCTCGCCGGGAGGCCTCTACACACAGTTGACACCTGGGAGGTTTGCCTGGAGAGGGCCGTGCTGCCCAGTCTAAGTGTATTCCCTTCAGATTGGCAGTCATTTATTTGCCAAGAAAAAGTTCTGCACTAAACTGGATAAGTTCAAAACAACTTCTGAAAGGGCCGGTATATTTACAGTAGGTATGTATTTGGAACGTAAGAGTTCATTATGGGGACATATACATGTTTCAACAACAGCATTCCTGTATGGACACTTTCAAGAGAGTTCCATTATCAGCATCATAGTTGGCCCCACAAGGCTTCCGTTTTAACATTCCATATGTTATCTTAATGCAGAGGAAGTAGATTGGGGCCCAAATAGAACGTTCAAGCATTGTTTTTGTTTTTATTGTTGAAAGGGTCTATAAATAGTCCAGTTCCCACAGTATTACTCTTTATGCATGCACTCAAGATCTTATCATGGATAGAAGTCTCCTCAGCAAGCTATTGTGAAATTAGCCAAACAGCCTCATCCACATCCTTGGGTGCAATACATTTAAAAGTGAGCAGGTATATTTATATATTTGGTACCAGTTCAACATGAGGAACCAAGTTAAAATACACGTGTTTCAACAACAGTATAAAGAGTCCAGTTCACACAGTATTATGCTTTATGCATGCAGCCAAGATCTCATCGTGATAGGAGTCTCCTCAGCAAGCTATTGTGAAATTAGCCAAATATTCACTAACAACATCATCCACATCCTTGGTTGCAACACATTTAAAATATGAAATAACATTAGAATTTATCAGATTATGAAAACAACTTCTTGGAACATTGTCAAAGTAAGTCTTAAATACTGAGAAAATGAGTGTGTTATCTGAGTATGAAACAAGGACATGCAGTAGATTGGCGTATCTCCCGTCAGAGACGAAAGGCAGAGATCTGACAAAGTACAGGCTCACTGACCACAACCACAAGATATAGCAGGCAGCGAATATCATGATTGCCAAAAGAGCGGAGAATGCACACTGCGTGTGTTTGTGTGTGTGTGTGTGTGTGTGTGTGTCAGTGGAGAATGCACAGTGTGTGTGTGTGTCAGCGAAGAATGCACAGTGCGTGTGTGTGACAGGAGTGGTCAGCTGGGGCCCTTTCAGTTACACTGGCGAATCTTAAAACACACATTTCAGAAAGAGGACCTTTTGAGAAACTGACCAGCCGCCGTCAAGAAAATAAATAAAGATTTCATATGGGAAACAAGACAAATGGATGGATGTCAGTGCAAGACACATGAATGCATAGCTCCAACTCAACTGGGGAAGGAAGATCTAGATATACATATCTAGATTAATGTGTACACACACACACACACACACACACACAGGTTTGTTAATTTCAATTGTTTCATGTTTCAATTTCAAATGTTCAATTGTTTTTGTCTAATATATCTGTATATCTCGACAGTGTCTGCAAGTGTGCATGCATGTGCAGGAAGCTGAGACAGAGACCGATACAGTGTTGCAATAATATGACACATTGTGTGCAGGGATAAGGACATCTTATATAAACAGGACTCCTATAGCCAGACGGATAACTCCTATAGCCAGACGGATAATTCATGTTATATAGCCAGACGGATGACTCATGTTATACAGTCAGTTGGATAACTGTGAACTGAGGCATTACAGTACTGTATGCATATCTAAGTATCTCAGCACAGCCAGTCCACTCCACTGTAAGAACACAAGCGGCTCTGTGTGTAGCCGAGCCCACGGTGTGATAATGTGATATCTCAGGGTTCCGTTTTGGTGCTAACTGCCCCACTTGAACTTTTTCATCCTCCTCCGTCCCCAGGCGACGTGTCTACCTGCCGCGTCTGCATACAAACTACCTGGGCCAGATGGGTTGGTCTCCCGTGGCAACGGTGTTTACTCCCCGGCGGGCTCGTCTCCTTGGCGCCGCGGTGGGGAAGCGCTCGGCAAACCGCTTCAAACGCGGCTGACATTTCGCCCACTCCAGCCGCTCCTGCCCCCAGCACTGGCCGAGCCTTGAGAGATGACCGCGGTGGCTGGGAGGGGGGGGGGGCCTGGACGTCTCCTGCATCCATAACTAATTGGTTATCACAGCCCAGCAGAGCCGCTACAAAGCACCAGACCTGCGTTTTGATGCTCCACACTTCTGCTTATCTGTAATCTGGACTGTGTTATCTAGTCCACACACACACACACACACAAGCCTGTGGATAGAAGACAGGGCTCAAACACACACTCAAACACACACTCAAACACACACTCAAACACACACTCAAACACACACTCAAAAACCCATTGAAGAAAAGAGGTACATCTTGCGCTTTCCACGACAATATAAATTCATGATCAATGTGTCTCCCCTACAGTCTCTGTGTAGAGAGTGTGTGTGTGTGTGTGTGTGTGTGTGTCTATGTGTGTTTATTTGGGGCTATTTTATATCTGTCGTGCCCGGCACGTGACGAGCGACCCCGGTTGGCAGTGCCCCAGGAGCCACGGCCTCATCTGGTCACCATGTCAACACAACAGTGACCTTTAGCGCTGGCCTGGCTGCGAACCCATTTGTCCTTAAGAGAATCTTAATGAGGTGTGTGTGT
>NC_055968.1:34634556-34664556 GCF_018492685.1 Alosa sapidissima | reverse complement strand
CGGACAGCTCGGCTCCTGACAGGCCCTGACACACACACACACACACACACACCCTGGCGTTTTCTTGATGACTCATGACTCTCCTTGACACTTTCTTAACGTCCACTTGGAGGAAAGAACACTGAGGGGAGTTCAGCACAGGGAGGTGTGTGTGTGTGTGTGTGTATCTCTCTCTCTGTGTCTGTGTCTCTCGCTTTCCCTTTGTCTGTGTAGTTGTATGTGCACAGATGTGTGTGTGTGTGTTTTTGTGTGTGTGCATGTGTGTGTGAGTGTGTAAGTGTGTGTGTGTATGTGTGTGTATGTGCGTGTATATGTGGCGTGTGTATCTGTATATGTGTGGTGTGTGTGTGGTTTGTGTGTATGTGTGTGTACAGTATGTGCGTGTATATGTGGTGTGTGTGTGTATTGTTGTGTATATGTGTGGTGTGTGTGTATGTGTGTGTGTGTGTGTGTGTATTTGTGTATATCTGAGGTGTGTGTGTATGTGTGGTGTGTATGTGTGTGTATATGTGTGGTCTGTGTGTGGTGTGTGTGTCTGTGTGGTGTGTGGTGTGTACAGTATGTGTATGTGTACAGTATGTGTGTGTGTGTGTATATGTGAGGTGTGTGTGTATGTGTGGTTTGTGGTGTGTACAGTATGTGTGTATATGTGTGGTGTGTGTGTGTGTATATATGTGAGGTGTGTGTGTATATGTGTGGTGTGTGTGTATGTGTGGTGTGTGTGTGTGTATGTGTGTGTATATGTGTGGTGTGTGTGTATGTGTGGTGTGTGGTGTGTGTGTGTGTGTATATGTGTGGTGTGTGTGTATGTGTGGTGTGTGGTGTGTGTGTGTATATGTGCCGTGTGTATGTATATGTGGCATGTGTATGTATGTGTGTGTGCAGGATGTTGTGGTGGCTGTGTGACTGAGTGTCTGTGGGATGTGGGAGAGGTGTCACACAAGTAAGCGCACAGGGGGAGACAGGAGACCACCGCACAGGGCAGGAGTGTGTGATGGAGGCTGCCGCACAGGGCAGGAGTGTGTGATGGAGACCACCGCACAGGGCAGGAGTGTGTGATGGAGACCGCCGCACAGGGCAGGAGTGTGTGATGGATGGCCGTTGTTAGATACAGTAATTGTGTCCAGGTAATTGCCCCTACTGCACTTTCCATCTCTCACACGGGGCAAACCACAGTAGAGGGGCTTTAAGTCTTCATGCCATCCCATCCACCCCCGTGCTTGTACCTTCACTGACAACTACCCCCCCCCCCCCCCTCCTCACTGACACACACACACACACACACACACACACACACACACACACATGCATCTGACCAAGTCCATCTGAGCCTCATGATGACACAGAGGCGATTCAGTGGAAAAGAGAAACATGTGAAATGTCTCAGATCTGCATTGTGTCATTAGGCATGAGTGCTGTATACTCCGGGAAACAGGGATAAACGAGCACACACACATGCGCAGGCACACACACACGTGCACACACACACACGTGCACACACACACGCACACAGTCACGCATGCACGCACGCACGCACGCACACACGCACGCACACACACACACACACACACAGGCTGAGGATAACCCTGGAATAGGTCCAATGGATTGCACCAGGACTGTGTTTCCCGAAGGCACTGCTGAGCAACCACCACGGTAACTACAGCAGAAAGACAGACAGAGCGCTCAGAAGGACATCTATCATGTACTGTAGCAATGGTAGGTTTTGTGAGAAACAAGGTTTTAGGAAATAAGATGTTTGGGGAACGCACCCCAGCTCCATCCTATATCAAAGCTATCTCTTCTCCAGGATGCCTCTGTGTTTACATGACATTTGTGTACTGAATAGTGAGGTCAGACGAGCTTAGATGTGCCATCTGAACAACTTGTGTATGTTTAAGCGTGACCCGGTCTGATTAGTCCAAGCTCTGGGTTACCTGGACACTAGTGGAGCTCTTTAAAGCAGCTGGTTGCACACACACACACACACACACACACACATATACTCACACACACACACACACACACACAGATACACACACACATATACTCACACACACACACACACACACAGATACACACACACACACACACACACACATATACACACACACATACAGTAGGTCCTGGGTTACCTGAACACTAGTGGAGCTCTTTATAGCAGCTGGTGGTGCCTTTGCTGTGATAGCCACTCAGTGCTGGTGTGGATGTGCATACAAATCACGAGGAGACTCTCTGGAATAAAAATATGCAAGCTGCTCTCGCTGCTCTGTTGCCAAACATTCAGTCTTCATGAGGGAGAAAGTGCAATACTGCAGCTTTGTGCTGTCTTTGTGTGTGTGTGTGTGTATTCTCTCTCTCTCTCTGTGTGCATATGTGTGTATAGTCTCTCTCTCTCTCTCTCTCTCTCTGTGTGCTGTCTTTGTGTGTGTATGTGTGTGTATAGTCTCTCTCTCTCTGTGCTGTCTTTGTGTGTGTATGTGTGTGTATTCTCTCTCTCTCTGTGCTGTCTTTGTGTGTGTATGTGTGTATATAGTCTCTCTCTCTCTCTGTGTATTGTGTCTGTGTGTGTGTGTGTGTGTGTGAGAGAGAGTGTGTGTGTGTGTAACCTCTGTCTGCAGGGACATGGGCAGGGCTGATTTCTGGTTGGGGGTTTCTAATCCAATCTATCTAGCGTAGCGTTTAATGGCCTCTCCAGAGGAAGTGACCTCGACTACTTTCATCTCCATTACGTGTCATTAAGCCCCGTATGATGTCACCAGACCGTCAGTAAATACTCACTCACTGTTTTCTTTTATGACCCTTTCTGAAAAGGCCTTTTCGACAGCCCACCTTTTAAGAGTGGACTTTAAAGTGGCTCTGTGGCTCTCCAAGGAGTGGCTTCATTGATTCACTTAAGAAGCTTAAGGTGATAGATATGACCTTTGACCTTGATTCCATGAAGATACATTAGACATTAAGACTGGCTTCAGCATGCAATCCCCCCGTTAAAGCATAAGTACACTATAAAATGCAGTCAATAGTAGGATAGCTCACTGGGTAATCAAAGGTAAGACATTAGCACAGTGACGTGTTGTAAGTAGCAGGGTTGGAATTAGAGTTATGGTTCATATGGTGGACATGGGCCCTACAGGGCCATTACATGCTGATAATTATCTCTGAACCTACAAGTCTAATTACAGTGCCACTATTAGTGTAATATAACAGGAATTACAGTGTAATGTTCTCAGGGAACTGATTAATTAATATTGATAATAATTAATAACAATATATGCTTCTCATATCACTAAATTCACATTGCTTTTAAGAACTTACACTAAAACTTCATTACCACATGGCTCTGCACTGTTCTTGTTATTGTATTCTATTATCTTGCAGTGTCATTTTTATGTTTTTTATCTTGTTGTTGTGTTTATTGTTTTTATGTGAGCATGGCGGTGGGCATAAGCACTGTCACTTCCGTTCTTATGGATGGAATACATTTGACTTTGACTTTGTATGAACATGTTGCTCTCTAACAAGGCCAGAATATGTCCTTGAATACTTACATAGATTTTCTCAGAGGTACAGTACTGGTGTATCTTTAAAATAGTCAGATACATAAATACCAAGTGTAAGCTTTTAGATTGTTTATTTGATAGTTTGTGGAACAGTTGGACTTTGACTGTGTCACTGAGGGTTTCTCTGCCAGTCAGTTCTATCTCCAGTGATCATGTAAAGATAAAACATCCTTGAGTTCCTTTTCTCTCTCCTCGCATATATGCAACTATTCAGGTTTAGGGTAGGATACAGTGTTGGCATTGTGTTGCCATTATGGATGTGACAGTTTTGCGTGGAATTGCCCATAACAGCATCCGATAATCATACTTAAATCATCAGAAAGATGAGATACATTGAATTTCCCCATGACTTGAAGATTCATTCTGACCACTGCTGGCCTTATCATTAGTAAAACAGCACGAGTGACCCATAAACTACGATGAAAATATACAAACGGCCACCATCATTAGGACTTCTTGGACACAACTCAGCCGGCAGACAGCTGCCGCAGCCTAATCTGCCCCAATGGCCAGTGCTATGGGGACGGTCAGTGCAGGCTGCCCAGCATCCCTGTCACCGTGGAAACAGGGCGGAGGACGAAGCGCAGGTTATTTTTGCCATCCACTATTAGGGTGGTGCTACAGGCTGGGCTGGAGGTGAAGCGATGCTTAGGGTGGTGCTACAGGCTGGGCTGGAGGTGAAGCAATGCTTAGGGTGGTGCTATAGGCTGGGCTGGAGGTGAAGCAATGCTTAGGGTGGTGCTACAGGCTGGGCTGGAGGTGAAGCGATGCTTAGGGTGGTGCTACAGGCTGGGCTGGAGGTGAAGCGATGCTTAGGGTGGTGCTACAGGCTGGGCTGGAGGTGAAGCGATGCTTAGGGTGGTGCTACAGGCTGGGCTGGAGGTGAAGCGATGCTTAGGGTGGTGTTACAGGCTGGGCTGGAGGTGAAGCGATGCTTAGGGTGGTGCTACAGGCTGGGCTGGAGGTGAAGCGATGCTTATGGGGGTTGGGCTCTATCTCACAAATCTTCAGTATAGCTGCATGAGATGACTCCCTGGACACCATTTTCTTTCCATCAGGATCGGAGAGGCTTTACGTGATGTGAATCCTCTCAGCTTCATAAACTGCAATGAAACACAATGTCCAGTCTTTGACCAAAGTGTTTCTGCAATATTGCCTTGGAGATGTGCACTATGTACACTAAATGCTACCAACCATTACTGACACCCATCCTGTCTGATTCAAGATTAGCATGATGACCACCATTTTACAATTGCATGATTTCATTTGACTTATGCTTTTATCAAATGTGACCGACGACCGACCAGTGATACAGATGCAATCCAAACACTAGACTGAGGGTGAGCCATTAATAATAACTCTCTTGAAATATATTTTTTTTCTTGAGTTTGACAGAATGGAGATTGAAGGCTCATTCCATCACTGGGGGATTGAGGAGGAGAGCAGTTCACCTGTGATATCTATATATTTTAAAAAGGTTATTCTAATGACATGCAGCCACTTCATGAAAACATATCAGTGACTGGGCTTACAGTATGTTTTTCAAAAACAGGATAATAAGGCAGAGAACCCCTCGGTAATATATGTCAGGATTACGTGAAGGGCATTATGAAGACATATCTGTGTAAGTGCCCTCATGTTCTGATTGCAGAAGCACTTGAGTGTGGTGTGGCTACGAGAGTCACTCTTAGAGCCTCTTTTTTCACTCATCCATGGTGTTAATACTTGATCTGGCCTCTCCGAGAGCACTTCATCAGCGCTGAGCACTCCCACTGAATGTCAAGGGGCTGGGAGGAGATCTCACGCATAGAGGCTGGACGAGGCCGTGCGGATGACCCAAGGAACAGAAGAGCGTTCACACCAAGAACGATCACCGTAAAGATAACTGGAACTAACGGCAGGAGCGTCCACTGTCCACACTGACCAACAATAAGGAAAGTCTCTCCTCGTGTTGTTGAATGTGATGTCTAAAATTTGATGGATTCTGATTGGCTGTCAGCTTTTTATCGTCCTCAAATCAATCTTGCTCTGAAAGTGATCCCGGTGATGTCGCTCTTCATGTCGTTATCATTATAGTTTATGAGTGAATGCTGTCATTCATATTAGCTGTTAGTTATTGTTATCGTTCTTGGTGTAAATGGCCTTAATGAAAACGAAAACGTTCCCCAACCTGGACAGTCAAAGCCAAGAACAGAAGCTTGGGATGTCTTCAAACGAAGTCCACACTTTATTTGGAGTGTTGCACAATCTAAATATGTGTGTGTGTGTGTGTGTGTGTGTGTGTGTGTGTGTGTGTGTATGTAGATAGATAGACAGATAGATACTTTATTGATCCCCAAGGGGAAATTCAAGATATACAGTCTCATGTTAATGACTTACTGGAGACGATCTTCCAGGGGTACATTCGTCAGAGTTTAGCTATAGGTTCAAGTTCAAGGTCAAGTTCAACTTATTTCTTTGTCCCAAATGGGCAAATTTGATTGCAGACAGGATCACATACCACATAACAATAGACACAACACACTACAATACAGACAGATATGCACACAATAATAATTTAGTTGTGATAAATAGGTCTGACGATGCCTAAAAAGATGAGTCAGTAAAACCAAGATACAATTTCATTAAGTTAGATATAAGAGGAGGAAGTGAATACGGGGGGGTGTTCACTTTGTTAAACATCTGCTTATTAAAATATAAACATCTGCTTATAAAAACATATTTTTGTCTCTGATGGTGACATTTCCATACCAGCAGATAATGGAGCATGCAAGGACTGACCCAATAAAAGCTTTATAAAACAATGCCATCAATGTTTTGTCTACCTGAAACTTTGACTTTGTTGCCCTCTCTTGCACATCAGGTCGAATCTGGTCTATCTGTTCACTAAACTTCTCAGTGTTATGGACCTTAAACAAGAATGGGTCTTTATTTATTAAAAGCGCATCATCTTTAACTGCCAGGTTGTCAGAAATGCCTCCTCTATTGAGAGGCGAAGATGTGATTATTTCAGCAGGCTGGGGAAGACATACCGTCTTGGAATGGTCAAGTCATGATTAAGTGATGACAGCACACTGTAACTTTTATGACAGAACTGGATGAATATCGGACCGCAGCCTGGGCGCAGATTTGGGAAATGATTCATTGATATGCAATAACATGTGGGAAACTCAGACCGCCAAAATCAGATATCATTAGTACCAAAGTGAAATACAATGCAGAAGTGTGTGCTAATGTTTAGCATGGGACTGCAGCCTATGGGAACCCCTGATTGCCCAAATCAGATATCATTAGCGCCAATGTGAGATATATATATATATATATATATATATATATATATATATATATATATAATATATATATATAAGTATTTAGCTATAGCTAATGTGTCACAGTTTGGTAGTCATTTATCACATATGAATCAAATGACTAGAAAAAGAAGCACCTTGTTATCTTGATATCTCTATGGGCCTCCCTCCTCACAGAGTACAGAACTGAGAGAGAAGAACCCATTAGAAATGTGAAGAGCTTATTAACCATATTCTATATCTTCCTATGCCTTGAGTGAACCATTATTTAAATCTGAGTACTCATATGAAAGACTCAGACAGATATCCTATACCAATTTGAACAATATGTGTGTGTGTGTGTGTGTGTGTGTGCGTGTGTGTGCCTGCGTGGTTTATGCGCCTGCCTTGCTTATCTCCATCACGAGTGCCACTCTATTAGTCAGTAGGGGAGTAAATGAAAAGCGTGAGTGTACAGGCCAGGGAGGTGGCGCCTGGACACACCTTGGCTTATTGATGCAATCACACCGCCAACAATGGATGGGGAGATGGGAGTGGGGCTCGTCTGCTGCACACACACACACACACACACACACACGTACACACACACACACACATGCACACACACACACACACGTACACACACACACATGCACACACACACACACGTACACACACACACACGACTATATCTTTGGTTGGAACACGTGCACACATATGCACAAGCGCACACACACACACACACACACAACAACAACAGAAATGCACATATAAACAGACACACACACACACACACACACACAGAGGGAGAGAACACTAGTAATAAACCAACAGTGGATAGAGCAGTAGGAGATTGATTTGAAAGGCTGTTCTCTATTGTGTGGATATCTGGCTCTAAACGTATTATAAAGTTTGTCTCCCATCCCTTTCAGAGACGTATGTAGCTCTGATGGCCTCCTCCTCACCTAATCAATCCTGTTTATTCAGCTCTACAGCAGACAACAGGCCCTCTCGCTCCCGCTCGCTCTGTCCCAGAGAAAATAGCTTTGGGGGGAGGCACACACACAGGAGTGGGGAGGCACACACACAGGAGTGTAGACTGCGGTTTAGGATTCACAAAGGACAGATGAGAAATGGGAAGGCACAGAGCCGCTGCTGCACACTACTGGGGAGAGCTGAATGGGATCAGTTGAGTCGGCCTGATGTGTTGGCTCCATCGTGGGGAAAATGTGTGGTCCTTCACAAACCATCCCCTGTAGAGTTTGTGGCATTTCAAGCTCTTGCAAACATGCTGATTTAACAGTAAAACAACGTCACACAGCTGTCCTGCAGGAATGTGCTGTAGGTAACTAGTTAATTTGTTTAACAGTATCAATATTGAACATAGTCAGTCTCATTGTGGTGGTATTCTCAGGGGTACTTTTGGGCTCCAGTGCAAATCATTTTTACAGCCCAGTGTCACCAAATGCATTGCCAAAGGACATTAGGAATGCCGAATTCCAGACTTTGGAATTTAGACTTCGCTAGTGCCAACTGTGTCTGCTGATGGTCTTTCCCAGGCTAGTTCTGTTTTCTGGCTAGTTGGCTAGTTTTGCTCTCTGTTTAGTTCTGCTCTCTGGCTAGTGTTCTGCTCTCTGTTTAGTTCTGCTCTCTGGCTAGTTCTGCTCTCTGTTTAGTTCTGCTCTCTGGCTAGTGTTCTGCTCTCTAGCAAGTTCTGCTCTCTGGTTAGTTTTGCTGGCTAGTTCTGCTCTCTGGCTAGTTCTGCTCTCTGGTTAGTTCTGCTCTCTGGCTAGTTCTGCTCTCTGGCTAGTGTTCTGCTCTCTGGCTAGTTCTGCTCTCTGGCTAGTTCTGCTCTCTGGGTTGGTTGCAACCTCTCTGGCTAATTTTTCTCTCTGGCTAGTTTTGCTCTCTGGCTAATTTTGCTTTCTGTCTTGTTTTGCTTTTAATCATGGCTTCTAATGGCCACACTTTCAAGAAAACAGACATTGGACCGATATGGATAGATAGATATTTAAATAATCAAAGTTGGTCCAAATGTAAAACTGTGACATTGTGAATTCGATGGACCTGTCAATCACTGCTAAATAAATATATAATTGGATGAAATGGATGGATGTATCATTCCTGCACGCATTGTCTCTTATGGTTTGTGACTGGTCAGCCTTATTAACTAAGAAAGAGCATCTGGTCATCGTGTGTCTGACTGACCCGGTCATCACCACAGGCTCCTGGATCAGTGGACGGTACTTATATTGGCCACGCACGATAAAACAGGCAGAGCCGTTTCAGTGGCCTCTGAGCCCTGAATCTATTTCATATGGATGTAATGAACCATACAAGTGCTTGCAGCAGCTTTGGGGAATTGAATGAAGGTGCTACACCCTACATCTTTTAAAATAAGGCACGTTTCCTACAGCCTGTAACGCTGTGAAATCATTGACGTGAACGTGAGAAAAGCTTTCATTCCTCAGGATGTGTTGGCAGACGTGTGTGTGTGGAGGTGGACCATGATGTGTCTCCTTAGGTTAGTCCAAGCGTCCATGATTATGACAGGACAGGGACGTGAGGACGCCACGAGAAGATAAAACCCGCCAAACTGATGCTCCTCACCTGTTCACCGGGCGGCTCCTAGCGCCGGGGTGCTTTCTGAAAGCTCGGTAACAGCATGCAGGATGGCAAACGTGAGCGTCCATGCGTGGGGTGTGTGCAGGTTTTTGATTAATTGTGTTTTAACTGCCCATTAGTGGCTTGCGGTCACCCAGGGACAAGCCGGCACAATTGCTTTCATGTCAATTTGCAATTAGTTGTTGGCAAACGCCCGGCGGGATGGGAGCCATGCGCCTGCTTACTTATCAGTTTAACAGCTCAGCCACAGCACCCTGGGCTGTGTCCTGATGCCATGTTTGTCCAGAGGAGATCAGGGAGAACGGAGCATGGGAGGAATATTACTGGGGGACGGCGCTGTGTTTTTCCCCTCTCTATCAAGAGTGTGCTGTCAGCTCTTTGGTTAACATCATCCCCCAAAGGATGTCTGTTTTTCCCTGTCTATATGTGTGTGTGTGTATGGAACAGAGAGAGAGTGAGAGAGAATGTGTGTGTGTGTGTGTGTGTGTGTGTGTGAGAGAGAGAGACTACAGTATATGTGTCTCTGTGTGTGTGTGTTTATGTGTGTGTGAGAGAGAGACAGGCAGAGAGAGAGAGAGAGAGATCATGTGTGTGTGTGTGTTTGAAAGAGAGAGACTATGTGTGTGTGTATGTGTGTGTTAGAGAGAGAGAGTCTACAGTATGTGTGTGAGTATGTGTGTGTGTGAGAGAGAGAGTCTACAGTATGTGTGTGTTTATGTGTGTGTGAGAGAGAGACAGGCAGAGAGAGAGAGAGAGAGATCATGTGTGTGTGTGTGTTTGAAAGAGAGAGACTATGTGTGTGTGTATGTGTGTGTTTGAGAGAGAGAGTCTACAGTATGTGTGTGAGTGTGTGTGTGTGTTAGAGAGAGAGAGTCTACAGTACAGTATGTGTGTGTGTGTGTGTGTGTGTGTTAGAGAGAGAGAGTCTACAGTATGTGTGTGAGTGTATGTGTGTGTGAGAGAGAGAGTCTACAGTATGTGTGTGAGTGTGTGTATGTGTGTGAGAGAGAGAGAGTCTACAGTATGTGTGTGTGTGTGTGTTTGTGTTAGAGAGAGAGAGTCTACAGTATGTGTGTGAGTGTGTGTGTGTGTGTGTGAGAGAGAGCCCTGGTGTGAGCACAGCTGTTTCAGCTCCAACACTCTTGCTCTGAGCAGAGACAGCTTTGGGCCAGAGAGGTGTGGAGGTGTCAGGACTGGACCGCCATGTTGGGGGAAGACAAAACACTCGCCACGCCCACCACCCCGCCAGCCAGCCAGAGAGAGAGAGAGAGAGAGAGAGAGAGAGAGAGAGAGGGAGAGAGAGAGAGAGAGAGCAGACACTGTGAGCTTGGATTGATTCATCCTTTATCCCATTTCAGAAAGTGGGGAAGAACTATAGTAGCATGCTTTTGTCTGTTTGTCATGTCAAAGACAAAGGCAGAGGTCAAGGTTAAATGAAGACAGTTTTCAAAATGTCTACAGTGGCTGAGGAGATCCAGGATTCTGTCAATCTAATCCATGTTATGTGTGAATTAATCTGGTCGAATCTTTATTTTCTTTTGTGCCTGGATATTTACCTTTAAGAGCCACCATTTTCTCTGTAGGCTACAGTGCAGTGTGTTTGTAAACAAACAGGTGTGCTGTCCACGGTAATTATTCCTTAAGCCATGACCTTGTATACTAACCTATGTGAACACGATTGTCAAATATAATAAATTCCAGGGTTGTCTGTAAAGTAAAGACACTGTTGTTTTTGTGTCAGATGGTAATTTTTTGTCATGACCTTGAATGTTTAGCACTGCATACAGTCCGTGTGTGTGTGTGTGTGTGTGTATGTGTGTGTAGATAGAGCTCTAGTGTGTGTGGACATATGTGAGTACATCTGCGTTTCCCCTTTGAACACGGCGAGGCAGTGGAGACGTGAGGCAGGAGGAGCGTGCTGTCACGGAGCAGGAAGGGTGGTGCAGCTCGCCTCCACCTGCCGTGCCGCTCTTCCTCCTCACACTCCTCACACTCCTCACCTGCGCCCGGGCCGACAGATGCATTCCTCGCCACCGCCGCTCTTCCTCCTCACACTCCTCACCTGCGCCCGGGCCGACAGATGCATTCCTCGCCACCGCTGCTCTTCCTCCTCACACTCCTCACCTGCGCCCGGGCCGACAGATGCATTCCTCGCCACCGCTGCCAGGTGCCTCGCCAGCTGTCCCCGCGTGTGCCCGGCGGTGCCAACGCGCCAACAGGGCGGGGCGGGGCGGGGCGGGCACCACACAACCCCTCTCAAGCTCCATCGCCGCATGCTGGGCACCTCTGGCTGGGCACGGAGGCAGTGGCAGCGAGCGATCACCCCCGCCACGTTTAGCAGCGGTAATGATGATGCGGTCATAGCACCATCTGCCCACTGCACTGGCTGCCGTTATTGATATTAATTTGCCCCCTCTAAAGGACACGAGGGAACGGGGCTCTGGGAGTCCTGTGAGAGGCATTGGGGCAGGGTGGGAATCATATCACATCCTCTCTGAGGCTCTTAAGAGTGCAGCATGGCTCTCATATCATATCTAGACATGCGGCATGGCTGTGAGATCTCATCTAGGTTGGACTGTGTGTTATGGTGACGATGCTAAATTACAGTGTTTCCCTAGAAAGATTAATTGCCAAAGGACTCTTAGAAACAAAAATAGAAACCAAGATTTTTCATGGCTCATGAAGCTTGACATGACATATGAATATACACTGTTCATAACAACCAAAATAAGCAGATGTAAACACTAAAAACACCTGGGTAACAGAAGTTCTTACACGTTTATGTTATGACACGGTCTGTGTTGAGGTGACCTGGCGTGTTATGACAGCTATGTGAGTCTGGTGTGTCAGCCAGAGCTGCTGTTGATGGTCTGACTCCACCGCACCCTCAGGGTACAGCAATGAATGAAGCAGCCTGAACACCTGCGCAAGTTTCTGTCAATACACCTTAGCATCAGAGAGAGAGAGAGGGAGAGAGAGAGAGTGAAAGAGAGTGAGATAGAGAGAAAGGGAGAGAGAGACAGTGAAAGAGAAATAGAGAGAGGGAGAGAGTGAGATAGAGAGAGAGAGTGAAAGAGAGATAGAGAGAAAGAAAGATAAAAGAAGAGTAAAGATGGAGAGAAAGCTAAAGTGAGTGATAGAGAGAGATATAGAAAGATAGAAAATAGAGAGAAAGAGATAGATAGGGATAGAGAGAGAGATATAGAAAGATAGAAAATAGAGAGAAAGAGATAGATAGGGATAGAGAGAGAGAGAGGCAGGGTGGAGAAAGTGCCAGATACAGAGGGGTGCTGTGTCTTGGTCTGGTGTCCGAGGGGTGCTGTGTCTTGGTCTGGTGTCCGAGGGGTGCTGTGTCTTGGTCTGGTGTCCGAGGGACTGAAGGAGGCTCCTGTACACGGCGTGGATATTCACACGGTCTGTGATGAAGAGACAGCATATCGGTGGCACACAGCCACTTGTGACATGATGGTCTTTTGGGCCCCCACTGTCGACTTCAAGGCACCTAACCCTCACCCTAACCCTATAACCCTAACCCTCACCCTATAACCCTAACCCTATAACCCTCACCCTATAACCCTATAACCCTAACCCTCACCCTATAACCCTAACCCTATAACCCTAACCCTATAACCCTATAACCCTAACCCTATAACCCTAACCCTCACCCTATAACCCTAACCCTATAACCCTATAACCATAACCCTAACCCTATAACCCTAACCCTCACCCTATAACCCTAACCCTATAACCCTAACCCTCACCCTATAACCCTAACCCTATAACCCCTGCCTAACCTAGTACTTTCCATGCTGCGCTGCCTGGGAGATGACGCTGGGGGCTTAAAACCCCAAAAGGCAACCTTAACCCTAGCGCCGTCCAGACAGCGCTGCCTTGAAGTCGACAGTTGGGGCCCAAAAGACCATATAACCCACTGGTGAGCACATGTGCATGGAAGTGTGCTTGTGTGATGTGTGTTACATTGACGAAAATGTTTGTTCAAGCAGTGACCATAGGCATATGCATGTCTACAAGTGTCTCATGCACAGATTAACATTGTCATTGTGATTATTAGCATAATCACTCATGCAGGCAATCTTGTCTACAATGTCTATAATGTCAAGACTAATGCAGCATTCTAAAAGATACAGCAGAACATGAGTGTGTCTAATGCATCTCATAGCACCTGGGAAGATACACAACACACACGAGTGTGTCTAATGCATCTCATAACACCTGGGAAGATACACAACACACACGAGTGTGTCTAATGCATCTCATAGCACCTGGGAAGATACACAACACACACGAGTGTGTCTAATGCATCTCATAGCACCTGGGAAGAGACACACACCCAACGTGTGTTGGCTGTGAAGAAATGTGAATATTGATCCACAGCTGTGACAAAATTACAATTATCTCCAGCTACGGAAACTTTAATCACAAGGATTTGTGTGTTGACTTAAATTTCCGCTTGTATTTGCTATAATAGACCTTCAAAGAATGTGATTCAAGTTTTGTGTGTCAGTAATATAATTCCCAAACAACACAGTGGCATTAAAGCTGATTAATTTTGGAATAAACCTGCTTAACACTGACTTGTTTTTGAAGCGGCAGCCTTCCAGACAGACCTCAATTAGCTTTGGCAGAGAGTCTCTCCCCCAGAGGGTTTGTTTACGCCCGACACCTTCCTGGTGCCTTTTTAGTATTAGGCTCTTGCAAGCGCTGTGGAATGGAATTCAGACTCAAAGTGGAGTTCGCAAGCAGCCTTCACGGAAACTCAATCTCTGCCATGACGTCTGCAGTCTTTTAACATCTGCTGTGCAGAGGTAACGGATGGTTTAGAATTAGAAGGCATGAATACACACCCAAACAAACAAACAAACAAGCCGAGTCAGTGAGAGTACATAGGACATTCTGCATTCAGTGGCATCACAAACAATCAAACAAACAAACAAACAGTGAGAGTATGTAAGAGATTCCCTCCTCTCCCTCCACTTCACGTGAAATCCACTTATATTCCGGAAAATAAAGTAAAAAACGATAATTCTCCTAGAGCAGCCACGGTGCTTTCCAATGCTCCAGTGTTACATTGTCCGTAGTGTGTAATGATTGATATAAATACCAATGTTCAAATAAAGACATTCTCTTTCCAGCTGACTAACCGATGTGAGCAGTGTGTGTTTATTGCCTCCATACAACATTATGCTAAGGTCAAACAAAAAGGATGAAGCCATGAAGCACCACGAGGTCTTGCCCGTCTGTGCTGCCACCAGGCTGTGGGTTGCACCAGCGAGGTCCTGCTTGTCTGTGCTGCCACCAGGCTGTGGGTTGCACCAGCGAGGTCCTGCTTGTCTGTGCTGCCACCAGGCTGTGGGTTGCACCAGCGAGGTCCTGCCCGTCTGTGCTGCCACCAGGCTGTGGGTTGCCGTGGAAAACAACCGAAGAACAACCCTCCCAGTGACCTGGCAAGTGAGGAACTGGACTGAGATGATGTCAGCGGCGGGAGAAGAATAAGATGGAAAAATCAGCCGGCCAGCGCATCTCCGCATAGCGAGGAGGAGGAGGAGGAAGAGGAGGTGGAGCAGGAGGAAGAGGAGGAGGAGGAAGAGGTGGAGGAGGAGGAGGAAGAGGAGGTGGAGCAGGAGGAAGAGGATGAGGAGGAAGAGGTGGAGGAGGAGGAAGAGGAGGAGGAGGAAGAGGTGGAGGAGGAGGAGGAAGAGGAGGTGGAGCAGGAGGAAGAGGAGGAGGAGGAAGAGGTGGAGGAGGAGGAGGAAGAGGAGGTGGAGCAGGAGGAAGAGGATGAGGAGGAGGATTTGGATGCAGATGTAGTCGCCGTTCACTGGAGCATGTGAGGACTCACTAAGGTAATATAGGCAACTATGCACAGAGCAGCGTCTGCCGCTCCAAATCGATTCTGCACAGACACACACACACACACACACACACACACACACACACACCCTCACAGCAGCTTTGGTCTCCATGGTTTCCTCGCCGCTCCATCCTTATTAAGCATCATGTCTGTGGAGCTGGACTGTGTGTGTGTGTCTGTGTGTGTGTGTGTGTCTGTCTGCGGAGCTGGACTGTGTAACTTCAGATAACATTTCCACTCAACACTTCTCACGTCTCGCCTCCCGTTAATTAAGATCATTTGTTTGCTCTCTGTGCGGAGTGGGAGAGTGTTTTCATTAGCGGAGCGCGGCAAAAGGGATTTGGGCGTTTTAGGAATGTATGTGGCTAAGCGCACGCATACATTAAACCACTGGCCCACACACTCGTCCTGCTCCAATAAAACCCTGGACAGAACAGACATGTTTTCCAGTAGCACACATCCAGAATCGGTCAAGCCCTATTAAAAACCCTGATCGATTTTGTGGTTTGAGACACACACACACACACACACACACCCACACACACACATTTTCTGCAGTAGATCATTCTCTGACTTATCTTGTATCTTGCCTTTTTCCATCTGTATGCATTGAAGTACTTCAGAGAGTGTGTTTCCGTTGAGAGAGAGAGAGAGAGAGAGAGAGAGAGAGAGAGAGAGAGTGTGTTTCCGTTGAGAGAGAGAGAAAGTGTCTTTCTGTTGAGAGAGAGAGAGAGAGAGAGAGAGAGAGAGAGAGAGAGAGAGAGGGGTAGCGGTGCAGAGCAGAGAGTGGGCCTCTGCTATCTGTGTTTTAGCCGTGGACGCGCTGGGCAGTGTGGCATGCCGCCCCCTAGCAGCTCCGTGGACGCGCTGGGCAGTGTGGCATGCCGCCCCCTAGCAGCTCCGTGGACGCGCTGGGCAGTGTGGCATGCCGCCCCCTAGCAGCTCCGTGGACGCGCTGGGCAGTGTGGCATGCCAACCCCTCGTGCCGCCCCCTTGGTCTCCATGGCGCCCCCGCTCTGCACTGGCGCCAGCTCGCTCTGCGGATAATCTGCTGCCTATGCCTCGCCGTTTCCCAGCATGCCCCACACCTCGCTCCACCAATCCCAATCCGAGGATGGCACAGAGACGCCATAAACAAGATGGACTACTCAGCTCCTCATCGATCCCTTCTCCAGCACGGCACGCTCGGAAGATTTGCAATATGGCCGCTGATGGTGCAAGGCGCCGAGCATGGTGGGGCGAATCATGACGCGGGCCAGAATCAATTCCTGCTGAGACTGGGCTGTCTTGTGCCTGCCTGTCTAAATGCAGATGGAGCTGCACGCGTGCAGGACAGAAGCAGCCACAAAAAGGGTCTTTGGTGGCAGTTGAAATGGCTTTTGGGTTTTTTTCTCTCTTAGTGCGTCCTGTATGTGTGTCAGACGTCTTGTCTTGTCTCTTTTTGTCCTGTATGTGTGTCAGACGTCTCGTCTTGTCTTTGTCTGTTTGTGTGTGTGTCAGTCGTCTCGTCTCTTTTTGTCCTGTATGTGTGTCAGACGTCTCGTCTTGTCTCTGTCTCTTTGTCTCTTTTTGTCCTGCATGTGTGTGTCGTATGAGTGATCTCTCTGCGTATGCAGTCTGTGTGTGTTAAATGTGTGTTTTGCGTGTCCCGTGGAAATCAAATGTGTGCGCTGACATGAGATATGCGCTGGCGAGAGCTTCTGATTTGTTCTAACAGGGGGGGGGGGGGACGGAGGAAGAGAGCATTGGTAATTCAGAGATAACAAAGTGAGCCGCGCGCAGCATAATCGCGGCTTTGCAGACGCTGTGTGCCATGCATGGGAATCACTCCTCCGCACAGCAAGGACAAGGAACCACTGGGGTGTGTCTGTGTGTGTGTGTGTGTGTGTGTGTGTTGGAGAGGTGGAGAAATAATTATCTTTTTTTGTTATCAGATGGAAATGAATGAATCTGTGTTTGTACATGCATGTGTGTATGTGTGTGTGTGTGCATGCATATGTGTGTGTGTGCATGCGTGTGTGTGTGTGTGCATGCATATGTGTGTGTGTGTGTGTGTGTGCATGTGTGTGTGTGTGTGCAGGCATGTGTGTGTGTGTGTGCATGCATATGTGTGTGTCTGAGATGTGGACAAATAATTATCTTTTTTTTCCTTCTCTCTAAAAGTATGCAGTCAGTCCTCTAATCCAAGGGTCAGAGCCTCTAGATATCCTGAAAAGAGGAGCAGGGAGATGACGAGGCCGTGTGTGTGTGTGTGTGTGTGTGAGGAGCATGGAGATGCGGGAGGAGGGGGATTAGGAGGCCATGTGTGTGTATGTGTGTCTGTGTGTGTGTGTGTGAGAGAGGAGCATGGAGATGCGTAGAGGGAGGGGGATGAGGAGGCCGTGTGTGTGTCTGTGTGTGTGTGTGTGTGTGAGGAGCAGGGAGATGCGTAGAGGGAGGGGGATGAGGAGGCCGTGTGTGTGTGTGTGTGTGTGTGTGTGTGTGTGTGTGTGCATAGTAAGTGTGTGTGTGTGTGTGTGAGGAGCAGGGAGATGCATAGAGGGAGGGGGATGAGGAGGCCGTGTGTGTGTGTGTGTGTGTGTGTGTGTGAGGGAGGGGGATGAGGAGGTTGTGCGGAGGACTGCTGTAAGAGGATCAGACATGCACAAGTGGAGGAGAACTGCATGAATACAGCCAGAGACAGAGACGGGGCTGCTGGGAACACATGCTAAAATATGGGCACCATCTGAGCCTCTCTCAGAATCTGGGACGGAAAATCGTACGCTTGTCCTCATGTAAAACCCTTCTTCCTCCGCTCGTTCAATATAGCACTGAATCACCACCACACACAGCACACTATTCATGTAGCCTACCTTGTGTCAGCAGCTGTAATGTATGTCTGTTCTATTTGACACACGGATGCGTTTTATAATGACATGATCTCACAGTGCAGATGCAGTGTTTGTGTGCATGGCAGGATGCATTTAAAGCTTGTATTGTATTGTTCCTGAATGGGGGGGGGACTACACTGGCAGTGTGTGTGTGTGTGTGTGTGTGTGTTGCTGAATGGGGGGGCACTGGCAGTGGCGTGTGTATGTGCTCCTAGTGTGTGTCTACTCCTGTGAGTTCACTGCTCCTAGTGTGTGTGTGTGTATGGTCAGGAAAGGTCTTAACCAGTCAGTGTTGTAGCTGAGGTAAGTTTCAAACGCTCCAGACATCTTTCCTGCCTTCTTGTCTCTCACTACACCTGTGTCTTCTAGTCCAATCAGAATACACCTGTGTCCTTTCCTCGTCCAATCAGAATACACCTGTGTCCTTTCCTCGTCCAATCAGCTTGTCTCTCGCTACATCTGTGTCCTTTTCTAGTCCATTCAGAAACTACATCTGTGTCCTCTCCTAGTCCAATCAGAATACACCTGTGTCCTCTCCTAGTCCAATCAGAATACACCTGTGTCCTCCTAGTCCAATCAGAATACACCTGTGTCCTCTCCTAGTCTAATCAGAAATGCAGGGGCTTCTGCATCACTATTAAAAACATATGCCTTGGTAGTAAGATCTAGGGCATTGCAATGATATTTTAATGTATCCAAGTGAGGTTACAGGGGGGAAGCCAAGCAAGGACAGGGTTTTTTTTGTGTGTGTGTGTGTGTGTGTGTGTGTGTGTGTGTGTGTGTCTGCATGTGTGTCTGTGTGTGTGTGTGTCTGTGTGTGTGTGTATCTACATGTGTGTGTGTGTGATGGGAGGGAGGCAGACTAGAGAAAATTGAAGTATGAGAAGAAATCATATTGGAATGGAGAGATAGTGTGTGTTTCTCCCGCGGTAGCCGCCTGACTGCTGAGCCGGGCGTTGGTGCTCGTCGTAAATAAGCTCCTCTCCAGGTCATCCCCACGATTCTCCCCTCGCGTGATTAAACACATTAGCTGCAGTCTCTGCATAGCCCAATTCTCCCTTCAGAAAATCTGCTCCTGGTTATCACCACAAACACGGAGACTCCTCGAAGCGCTTGATACGTGTGGAAATCACTGCTCTAAATGGAAATAGCTTTAATAATTGTTTTGAGAGGAACTTTGAATCTACTTTTTAATGGTATGAATGGATTACAGGTCATTAAAAGTCCGAATTAAAGTGACATTTTTGGAAAGATACCGAAGGTTAAAATACCTCAAGCCTATACGTCAGAGGAAGTACTTAAAATAGCCATGCAGGGACTTGGAGATATGAAAGGATCAAAACTCAGAGCTATGTGTCAGTAACTCTTGAAACATCAAGGGTCCGACTCTCCGCTCTCCCACCGTCCTCTTGCCTGCTGCCTTTGATCAGCCACTTCAGCCTGTGAGCTGGGACGGAGCTAAGCAGGTCACCATAGTTCACTTTTAACTGTACTACTGCACCACAGGCACCACCATTACTTTTATCCACTATTCACTCACACAATCACTCACTCAGTCACACAAACTCACTCACTCAGTCACACAAACTCACTCACACAAACTCACTCACTCAAACTCACTCACTCACTCACTCAGTCGGTCACACAAACTCACTCACTCACTCACTCAAACTCACTTATTCACTCACTCACTCACTCAAACGCACTCACTCACTCACTCACTCAAACGCACTCACTCACTCACTCACACAAACTCACTCACTCAAACTCACTCACTCAAACTCACTCACTCAAACTCATTTATTCACTCACTCACTCACTCACTCATATTTTGATCCTTTTGTTATTATCCATTATGTAAAAATGATATACTGTATGTTTAATTAATAATTTTAGAAGAATTGTACTGAATTCTTATTAGCTTGTTATTGTAATTATTTAGCGTAGAGCGCTGGCCATGCCTTCCTTGCGTCCCCACCCCGGGCGTGTTGTTTGTCTGGCGTCTGAGTCCTGAGTGTTATCTGTGACAGGTGTCACGGCTCTGTGACCCAGAGGCCTTATCTCCCCGCCCTCCCTCCACAGGGCCCAGTGTTTGAACCAGCAGCCAGGATGGCACAAACCAGTGAACAAACATCCTCAGCACACACACACAAACACACACATACGCACACACACACACACACACACATTAGCACCCACCACACACACACACACACACACACACATAGAGCCTCTGCCTTCTGCTGCCTCACCTGCCAAGTCACCCGCCAAAAAATTGATAAATCAGAAAAGTAAAACCATCTTTGCAAACAGCCATTTTCTGCCCTGTGTGTTTTGCACAAATTGATATGGATGGGAAGCCTTTCAGACCGCCTGTCTGACTGAAAGTTTCACCTTTGGGATAGCTATAAACATTAGTTTATGCAACAGCTCTTACTTGGAAACGCTGAAAGTCTTTCATTTCTAACCATGTTTATGCACTGTATGAAATGACGGCCACACAAGAGAGACTAGTTTGATTTATTGGCAGCTGATGATCTTCAAAACCATTTTCACAGCATGCAGGAATATTTCCTGGGCCATGTAATCAAAATGGCCGCCGGCCCGCTGGCTCCAGATCGGGAAGAGGATGAGTAAAACTCCATACAACCAGGAACAAGGAGACGCTACAAAGCTCCAAGCACTTTATTTCACTTAACTGCCCTGAAGTAGGCTACAAGATGAACAACATATAAGCTTTGGATGTATTTTGGATTTGGAGAGAAGTAAACAAACATGTGAGACAGTTTCACCTGATTTGAATGCTGTTTCCATGACGTATTATAGTGTATGTTTTATTTTATTTTATAAATGCTCCCACTTGGACAAATCATTCAAAATAATTGTTTTTTTTTATGGCACTAACCCTAATCGTCAAAATTTTCTTCAGCTGAACAAAGAAAAAACTGAGGTAATTATATTTGGTAAAAATGAGGAAAGACTTAGGGTTGCCACTCTCCTTGACACAAAAGGGTTGAAGGCAAAGGATACTGTTAAAAATCTTGGTGTATTAATTGACAGTGATCTAAATTTCAACAGCCACATGAAAGCGATAACTAAATCAGCTTTTTACCACCTCAAAAATATTGCCAAACTCAGAGGGCTGATGTCAAAACATGACTTAGAAAAACTCATTCATGCATTTATCTCCAGCAGGGTTGATTACTGCAATGGACTGTTCACAGGTCTTCCTAAAAAGACTATTAAACAGCTTCAGGTGATACAAAATGCAGCAGCTAGGACTCTAACAAAAACTAAAAGAACTGACCACATTACTCCAATTCTTAAGTCCTTGCACTGGCTTCCAGTAAGTCACAGAATTGACTTTAAAGCACTATTGCTTGTTTATGAATCAGTAAATGGAGCAGGACCTAAATACTTGTCAGACATGCTTCAGCAGTACACACCTTCTCGTCCTCTCAGGTCCCAGGTGAAAAACCTGCTAGTAAAACCTACAGTTAGAACTAAACATGGTGAAGCAGCTTTTAGCTGCTATGCGGCTCAGCTGTGGAACCAACTTTCGGATGACATTAAAAAGGCCCCAACTGTAGCCAGTTTTAAATCTAGACTTAAGACCAAACTGTTCTCAGATGCTTTCTGCTAACTGTGCCGAGTTACAAATTCTGAATCTGCCTTGATAATTATTCTACTTTGTCTTTTATTACTTTTTTTTACTACTTTTGCCTTTGATCTTTACCTTTTAACTATTCTTTGACTATATTGCCCTTCTATGCTTTTATTTGTTATTATTGTTTGGTTTTGTTTATGTAAAGCACATTGAATGACCTCTGTGTATGATATGTGCTATATAAATAAACTTGACTTGACTTGACTTATTTTAATGTGTGTATTACATGTCAATAATCATTTGCAGTGCTTGCATTAGTCCTCATAGCACTAAATGAGGGAACATTCAAATAAATTATATTATTCTTCAAATATGATGCAGTGAGGACAACAGAACATGGTGACTTATGATGGTGATATATTCTGACTGCTTAAGTCAAGCATTATAGCCAAAGTCCTTTCAGGCAAGTCCCTCCATTCGGTGGCCATATTGCAACGCAATTTATCGGGCATCAATTTCAAGCAGAACTGCACGTGTGCAAGTCTTCACAACACCAACCTCGCTCCAGCAGCGAGATCACAACACATGATTGGTACAATGTATTCACAGGACATCACATGATTGCCACAATGTATTCACATGTCGACTTTTGGCTGCAGGAGTGGGATTTGGGGGCAGCCGTGGCCTTCTGGTTAGAGCTTCAGGCTTGTAACCAAAGGGTTGCCGGTTCGATCCCCGACCCAGTAGGAAAAATGTGGGTGGGGGAAGTGGTTGAGCACTGTTCTCCCATGCCCACACCCACGGCTGAAGTGCCCTTGAGCAAGTCACCTAACCCCTCACTGCTCCTCGAGCGCCGCTGTAGCCGGCAGCTCACTGCTCCGGGTTAGTGTGTGCTTCACCTCACTGTGTGTTCACTGTGTGCTGTGTGTGTTTCACTAATTCACGGATTGGGATAAATCCAGAGACCAAATTTCCCTCACGGGATCACAAAGAGTATATATATTTACTTATACGGATAAGTGTAGACAACTGCTATATTGGAGTTACGAACTAAACCCATGCCTTTCTATGGAGGGTTTTTGAGTGCTGTGTCTACTCATTAGAAAGTCTCTGCTATGAATATGAAAAACTGATTCATAGTTATAAATCGTGGTGTATTTCATTAATGCCAATGTCATTGGCAGGAAGTTAAAGGACACGTGTTACTAAGAGGCTCCAAAACCCTGATCTTATCCGAGAAGCTTTAAGTTTTGCTTTAAGCTGGCAGACCTTCAGAAGGCCTCTGGCGTCAGTAGTATCTCACCAGCCAAATGCTGTACAGTCAGTTCAAAGCATTCTCCCACAATGCTAAATGCCCGAGCAAATATTGAGCCAGTGCAAACTTCCTCTCTTGACAAACCTAGTGTATGGGTAACATCGGTTTCCTGTTGACTTTCACTGTACAATCACACAGTCTAACACAGAGACGGGCGCCCTCATATATAAAGTGCTGATAAGTGTGAAGTTTAAACTAAAGGTCAAATGGTCCAACCACATGCTGATACACTATAGTATACCCACGCGTTATTCCTCCTCAGCAGGAGGCCTTCTTTTGAAAATTCAAATATGATGCCCTTTCCTGGAAAACCATGTCTGCTAGTCAATTATCCATTCTGAGACCAGTGTGGGAGCCTGTGAAAGACAAGGACTAAATTCAACACCTCGTGAAATTGCACTCTGCATTACGGCTTTACATGACACCACTCACAGGGCTGTTGGTCTGTAATAAACAATCCTGAAGCGGTTAAGTTTTGCCAAAACCCCGACCATCACTCACCCACGGTCGGGGAGTCGGAGTCTTCCATCACCCTGCCGCTGGTGGGCCGGTGAGATCGCTTTTAAACATGCATACGGTTACAACCAGATTTACTGCCGTGATGAAGCATTTTTACAGCATACTGAGCTCAGCTATATCAAATGATGTCTGGACTTAGTCACCAGGTCTACCCCCTAGACAGAACCAGTGCTCAAGGCCACCAGCTAGAACACCCCACCTGGAGGCTAACACACTTGGGATTAGGGTTAGTGCCATATAAAAATGGATAACTAAGTGTTGGCATCTATAGCCATATTTACTATAGATGGCCTAAACTCAAAATACCATTTTACCTAGAGGCACAGTTACCAGCAGACCAGAATGAGAATGTAAGACGTCTTTATAAATATGCATGTTTTAAAATCCCTTGTATGTATTACGCATGACGTACGAGATCACGCATATATTCACACAAAGTGCAGGCTTCACGTGGCTAGCTGTAGTGTACTGACACCCAAGCAGACATACCAACCTGCAGAAAATCCTTTCAGGGACGTAGTAGCCCCTCCCAGATAGCAAACATACACTGGGACGGAACTGGGCCACACCAACCACAACGTCCGGCACGGATCTGCATAATGGACCTGATCCGGCGTCCAAACGCACATCGGTCCAAAACTG
The DNA here is from genome assembly GCF_018492685.1 of Alosa sapidissima. NCBI lineage: Eukaryota > Metazoa > Chordata > Actinopteri > Clupeiformes > Clupeidae > Alosa > Alosa sapidissima. The sequence goes on along the minus strand of NC_055968.1, from coordinate 34,640,262 downwards.
GTCTGGATCCGTTTGACGGATCTGGTTCCAATAAGGGCTAAGACTGGCCCAGTTCCGTATGATAGTCTGTTACTGACGTGTTCCAGATCTGCTTATCATATCGAATACGGGTCCGCTTACTGTGTGTGGTACGGACCCGTTTATCAGATATCAGCTGGCTTTATTTGACATGTGAAATGTATTGGTAATTAATTATCCTGAAAAATCTGTTTGCTACACATTTGCTAACAGGTTTGTTATAGGTTCACCCAGGCTAAAGTTTGTAACGTTTTCCCAACAGCTCAACTAATAAGCATAAGCTAGGCTACAAACACAATAGGGGGGTAAAAAAAACTTTACACATAAGTGTCTTATTATTTTTTTTATTCAACAACCTGGCTGTAGAAGTGCAATCCCAGACAAAGTTTAAGTCGTGTTAATTCCACTGTTCCCATCGATATTCAGGCTGTCTTCCTCAGTCATCTCCATGGTCAATCTGAATCAACACAAAATAAACATTAGCCATTTATTCCTTTTTGCAAATAGGCTAAGTCACAATTACACTCGTTTTTTTATCATCAGTGATCCTGTTAGCTTTATCACTGTTTTTTCCAAAATAGGCTAGTTATTGTGATGGCTGTTTTGCTCAAGCTAAGCTAGTAGCCTATATTGCTGGAAAATAATAGTATAAACTTACAGTAAAGTTATCAATCGCTCGGCTGCTTTTTGTTGTCTCTGAATAAACCAACAGAGATAAAAAGCAAATAGCCTATCTTGAAAAGTTGGGCTGTGTCCTAGTCCAACCAGGCTGGCAAATCATGTCAAAAGATTGATAGTGAGCAAACCAAAGATCCTTGATTAACGTTACTGCTTGGACTTCTGCATGCGTGGCAAGAATATGGGGTTGTCTCATAGCACTGTTAGATCTGACACAAACAACAATTGACTACTTTTACCACTGCTAGGTAATAATAAAAATAATGAAACGAGCATATGATCAATATTGAGCCAACTATATCTTCTTTTCCAGCCTTACTGTAGAAATGAAGTGGCCATGGGAACATAGTGCACCCCCATGGTTTCTAAATTTGTGCCATTCCAAAATACCTTTTTTTTTTCTTTATAGCAGCCAGTTGACAATGAAGTAGGGAAAGGTCAATTTAGCAGAATCAGCACCTTAATTAATATCATTACCACCTGGGTCTGCTGTGAAAAAATGGTCCTTCGTCTCATATCTGTATCACAGGTTTGGGCCAAATCAGTGTTTTGTATTTTAAACGCATTTCCTGACTTCCAGTTGAGTTGCGGAAATCGGACCGGGGACAAATCTGTAAACCGGTGATAAAACAGCATTACTAGCAGAGCTGAAACCTCTATCAGGAGTCATTGTGTTCTTAAGAATGCTTGGGATCAGGGTCAGCTTGCTAAACACACTGTAGGTGTAGGTTAGTGCTAAACACACTGTAGGTTAGTGCTAAACACACTGTAGGTGTAGGTTAGTGCTAAACACACTGTAGGTTAGTGCTAAACACACTGTAGGTGTAGGTTAGTGCTAAACACACTGTAGGTTAGTGCTAAACACACTGTAGGTGTAGGTAAGTGCTAAACACACTGTAGGTGTAGGTTAGTGCTAAACACACTGTAGGTTAGTGCTAAACACACTGTAGGTGTAGGTTAGTGCTAAACATACTGTAGGTTAGTGCTAAACACACTGTAGGTGTAGGTTAGTGCTAAACACCCTGTAGGTGTAGGTTAGTGCTAAACACACTGTAGGTGTAGGTTAGTGCTAAATAGGCTACAGGTCATCATGTATCATCTTCTCTTCAGGGTCTGCACTGAGGAGTAAGGACAGTATGAGTATGGACAGTAACCTTCATGCAGTGTACATTCTGATATTTTTATATTTCCTTCAGAGAATGCATTTTTCTAAATGGCCAGTAAACTTCATATACATTTTGATATTTCCTTCAGAGAATGCAGTTTTCCCCTCTGGCTTCCTGAGTAGCATTAGAATTTAGTATCACTGTCTTTGCAGGAGAAATATGATCAACAGCATTAGAATCCAGTAGCAGTATGTCTTTGCAGGACAAATACATTCAGATCATCATCAGTGACATGTTGAGGGGTCGAGGAGCTGTGTGAGGCGTCATATTCTGGAGCCTGAAACGACCCAGTGCGTCCCAGACATGCTCTCCCCAGTGTGTCCCAGACACGTTCTTCCCAGTGTGAAGGAGAATATTCTGCTGGCATCCTCAAGCACAGAACCCCCCCCCCCCCCCTTATAAGCCACATAAAAGATATACAGGCTCATCTGTTTCAGAGGGAATGACAAAAGCCATCATTTTTACAGTCCGTGTCGTGATGGTCAGATGGGGAAGACATGGTGTAATGCAGCGCCGTTCGTTACGCTACACACTCATCCAGACGCTCCCTCCGGCGGCCGGATGGGCGGACAAGGTAGCGGGCGGTGCCAGACCACGCGTTGGAATAATGCATTATGGGAGAGAGCAGCCAAAACAATATACTGACCCGCCCCGCTCCCTCTGGTGTTTCTCTCACCACACACTCACGAGGAAGGACAGGCGAAGTGGCAGGAGATGAAAAAAAAAGGCATAAAAAGGAAAAGCATCATCTGGAGGCCCTTAGCACAGGCATTCCATAACATGCTACGATAGATTATTCCACAAGTCCCCCTCACCTGGCCTGCTTTTATCTCCTCCATGTTGCATGAATTCTGCTCGCAGTCTTGCTCGTATGCTATGGACTTTGATATAGAAAAATAATAGCGATGATAATTCTGTACTGCAGCTAAGAGCAGTTTCGTGATGAATTTATACGGCTGTCATGTGAGAAGAGAGAGAGAGCAAACGCTGCGCTGCTTATATGGCAACCATATGCCGTCGGCATCCATTTTAATGTCGCTGGCCTTTGTCTCCCGGGAACATAAAAGTGCACATATGAAGCGCAGGGATTCCTTCAGATGACATTTCAAGATCAATAAACAACTCAGAGCACAGGAGTCAAACGCCAGACCCAGGCCCAGATTGGAAGGTCTTATATTGAGTAAACATTAACGGCCAGGTCCCCTATCAGAGACACACCGGAGACTATAGGCTCCAGGCGCACAGGGAGTCCAGATCTGGGGTCTACATTATGCCCTGTACTTGCTCGTTGCCTGAACTCTGAACGTTTCGTAGTGTAGTGTAAAAATGTTTCCATTCGACTGTAAATTATCCTAGTGGTAATGTGCAATATAAAGCAGAATGGCATTTCAATGAAACCTTAACAGTGGATATATGATAGCAGATGAAATATAGAATGTAGTTGATAAAATTACATACAAGAGGAGCAATAACACACAGCTTCTGTCAAAATAGACTCCTTCAGAGCAGTCTTTATAGAATTTATTTAGAGCTTATTTAGTCTTCACTCTTAAAACAAATGTGTTGTCCCTATCTGGACACAGAGATGCATTATAAAACAATGCAAGTTGTGTTATTTTCAACACATATTGTGTAACAAATAAAATGGAAACAACACAACCTGTGTTGTCCCCATCTGGACACAGAGATTTGTTGAAAACAACACACATTGTGTTGTCCCCATCTGGACACAGAGATGTGTTAAAAACAACGTGAGTTGTGTTGTTTTCAACACATTTGTTTTAAGAGTGTTGTTTTCAACACATTTGTTTTAAGAGTGTTGTTTTCCTCCACGCACCCTTGGAGTTTTTCTTCAGCAGCACATGAAGAGAAGCCTGGAGCAAAGAAACTGACTCTGTGATCAACCATGCAGTGGGAAGAGTAACTGGATGTGTGTGTGTGTGTGTGTGTGTGTGTTTTACAACAAAGGGATAGTTGGTAATAACATTCACTTTCAAGTCGTTCCTCTCTCAGATATCTGATCATTTTGCTATCGTAAAATTTCACAGGCAGTGGACAATGGCCTACATGGCAACAACAAATTACTGTTTTATTCTACGCGTCTCGCTGGAGCCCTCGACTACTCTACAGCTGGAGGGGAGGAGGCCGTGCTGCCTCTGAGATCCTTATCTTCAGGTCACCTTGAAGATGCTCCACCACCCATACATATGCTCGAATCAGTCATCAAATATGCTCAAATGCCCGCGGGTTAAGGTCACTCTGCAAAAGACCCAGGGGACCAGCGTGCACTACTACAGTCTGAACTACTACAGCCAGTAAACCCACATCATTGAAATGAGGCTATAAGAGATAGGCTAGTGGGACAATTTCAACTAATTTGTATCCCTCCCCTGATAAAAGTTTCTTTTGCCTGCTAGCTTGTGAATTCAAACATGTGTATCCTTTGGCTCACCTATAGAGCTGCCCTTTGATATGGGTGGAGTTAATACTGCTTTGAGCCTTCCCATAAGCCTTTGCAGTCTGATGCAATTTTCTGAGAGCCAGGGAGGGTTGAGAGGCTAAATAACACGCGTCAGCGCGTCGGTTTCGGCTGGGGCCTGCTTTTGTCCTGGGTCTGGGTTGCTTATAACGTGCTCTGAGGTTAAACAGCAGCGCTTTTTAAACTGGCCAACTGTGGCGAGGCGCGCTTAAAAAAAAAAGACCAATTTTATGCCTTGAGTCTGTTTTTTCCGCTTGCTGCAAGCAGTGTGCTGGCGGTTAGAGTACATGCAGCAGAAATGCCGCCGTCTCTCGCTCATGCACAACCCTGTCGACTTGTGACTCGTGTTAAAAATGAAAATGTGCCATTAGAAGCCCTTTTCCATCTGCCGTGCTTTGGTGAAAATCCAAATGGGCAACATATACAACATGTACTGTATGTGCTCTATATGTTGAGTGGAATGGCGGTTAGATAACGTATGTATGTGCTCTATATGTTGAGTGGAATGGCGGTTAGATAACGTATGTATGTGCTCTGTATGTTGAGTGGAATGGCTGTTAGATAACTTATATGTGCTCTATATGTTGAGTGGAACGGAATGGCGGTTAGATAGCGCATGTATGTGCTCTATATGTTGAGTGGAACGGCGGTTAGATAGCGGATGCAAACTCGAGCGCATATGCAGACTGAGCTAGTTTCTGTTCTGGTAAATGGAGTGAGCCAATTTAATTGGTGGGACGCCCACAGCACTGCAGAGGGGTCACAGAGACTGTGTGTGTGACTCAGTGTGTGTGTGTGTGTGTGTGTGACTCAGTGTGCGTGTGTGTGTGTGTGTGTGTGTGTGTGTATATGACTCAGAGAGGCCAAACACACACTGCACAATGTTTACAAGCCTTATGGTGGTGGAGGTCAAGAGTGACCGCACTGTTAGGTCAGACCTGGACAAAGCATCCATGCTAAGCCATAGCACACTTAACCAAAGCTATAGACAGACCATTAGTTCCCTATAGCAGTAAGGCTATGGACTAGAATTATGTACGAGGACTATTTAGCATACATTTGTCAGTGTTTTGAAGTATTCCTGAGAATCGAATTATGTTCAGTTTGAAAAGGCCTGTGTTGACAATGGTTTTTCATGCAAGTTAAAATACTCACCAAACTCTCAGGAGAAAGTGGAAAACCACATAGCATGTTTGCCATTATGTTTGGCTTAGGTCAATGAAAACTTCATTGAGTTTGCTCCTCTACAGAGCCATCAGGGGAGCCAGCTGTTGTGGTTTCCTGACTAGCGTACAAAGTGCCAATCTAACTTGTACATCATTACATATCCATTACTGTCTCTGCTTTAGCCTCAATCTGTATCAC
>NC_055968.1:34612056-34624556 GCF_018492685.1 Alosa sapidissima | reverse complement strand
CAACCCGGGATGTTGAAGGAGCATAAAATCATTAATGTGTGGAGGTGTGTGTCTACAGATGACACTGAGGTGTCAGGATTTCAGAGTTGGCCTGTCTCCCATCAGGTGAGCTTAGAGAGCACGTTACACAGGAGACACAGAGCTCCCTCTGCTCCTCTCCTCTCTCTCTTGTCCCCTCCTCTCTCTCCCCTTCTCTCCTCTCCGCTCCTCCTCTTCTCCTCTCTTCTCCCTTCCCCTCCTCTCCTCTCCCCTCCTCTCCTCTCTGCTCCTCTCCCCTCCTCTCTCTCTTGTCCCCTCCTCTCTCTCCTCTCCCCTCCTCTCCTCTCTCTCTTGTCCCCTCCTCTCCTCTCCTCTCTCTCTTGTCCCCTCCTCTCCTCTCCTCTCTCTCTTGTCCCCTCCTCTCTCTCCTCTCCCCTCCTCTCCTCTCTGCTCCTCGCGTCTGTGTGCTCCTAACAGATCTGAATCTCAGTCAAAGTCCCACCTCTTGCTCCTGAGCCCCTGAAACAGATAGACGTCTGTGTGATCGTCTTCTGGGTCTTCATCAAATATGGATAGGGATTCTCAGAGGGATAGGTTCATTACGGAGACACTCGGAGTGCCGCACTGGGCTGGCGGGGCCGGTCGGCCAACTCCTCTCCTCTCCACAAAGGCCCTCTCACTGGCCATCGATCTGCGCTGAGGACAGACAGGAAATCAATGGGCCACAGCTCCCTGATAAAGCTATGGACTCGCTCCTCCATTCTGCTGCGTGTCAAGCCTGCCGGCCCCCCCATCCTCACCCCTCCTACATCCTCACCCCCCTCCTCGCTCCATCCTCACCCCCCCCCCAGTCTTGTCTCTGCGCCGCCTCCTTCTCCTCCTCTCTGCTGCGTTTACGGAATTAAGGAGCAGGCCGGAACCTTGGCCAGTTTCTCCTCGTTGTCGCTTGTTAGGCCCTGTGTGTCTCCTTGTCGCCGCGATGGGCGAACGAGTGAGCCAATGTAAATGCTGCATTGAGCGACTAATCTGACGATTGATGAAGGGGGATGAAATCATTAGGCGATGGATTAAATCTAAATAGCCGGCTTTGACTTTCATAGGATTTCTCTCAATCTTGCAACCTGAATTTTCCTTCCAATTTAAATAAAGACCTTCCCTGGCTGGCCAAGCGCAAGACGGCGCGGTGATTTATTGCCTATCCACGCAAACGCACTCGATCTCACTGACTTCTATTTGGAGGTCGTGGACGCGGGGTTGGGTGCTTGGCGCGGCTGCCAGGTTCTCGCGGCATGCGCTGGAAGCCTGCTAGCATCCTGCTCTGCCCCTGCAGTTCAGAGGGCAGGAAGAATTAGCCACAACTCCGCGCTACTCCTGCTGAAAATCCTCCTTGAAAATCGACCTAATCCTCCTTCGCCGTGAGTGGAGGACCACGGAGAGCATTGTGTCACCCAACTCTCCCAAGCAGCCTGTGTGTGTGTGTGTGTGTGTGTGTTCCCAGGCCAGTGTGGCTCAGAGCGTATAATCTCTTTTATCTGGCCAGGCAGAGCCCACTGGGTCAATGCCCAGACTACAAGCTATTAGCCGCGCGTGTTTTTATTTGCTAACAGTTGCCAGCACAAAGGCAGACTTCTTCATTCACAGGGAGAATGCAGCCCCTACAAAATTAAAGTTGATATATTCATGTGTTTGTGTGTATTTATTTGTATGTGTGTGTGTGTGTGTGTGTGTCTGTGTGTATGCTGTATATGGGTGTGTAAGTATTTGTGTGCTTGTGTGTGCATGTATTGGTGTGTATGTGGTTGTGTGTGCGTGTGTGTGTATTTGGTTGCTAGGACATTGCGTGCATGCTATTACTGTAACGTGTGTTTGATGCATGTTGGAGCATGTTGTATTTAACACTTAGAAGTGCTTATGTCACCGTGGGGGCACATATAGTGCACTCAGTCAACCATTAGTAATATTAGCTTGTACAGCACCCATGCTGAACGCAATTAGCCCAGCCGAGCCTCCCGACAGCTGAGTGGCACACGTGCGCTCACCCCGAACACTTCCGTAACCACTGGCCTTCACACGAGAGTGCGCACGCACGAGAGAGAGAGAAAGAGAGAGAGAGAGAGAGAGAGAGAGAGTGCGCACACGAGAGAAAGAGAGAGAGAGAGAGAGTGTGCGCGCACGTGAGAGAAAGAGAGAGAGAGAGAGAGTGCGCGCGCATGAGAGAGAGAGAAAGAGAGATGGGCCATCCCAGAGCTCTGCTTTGAAGAACAAATTATGTGTGACACTTCAAAGAGTAGGTCCTTGTCTTTGATCATTTTTGGCTTTCAGATGTGCCGAGTACATGCATCAGCAGCCGGCTCGGACAGCGGTCTGTGGGGGGTGCTGGGGGGGGGGGGGGGGGGGCGCCGCCCTGGCCCACAGATGTTTAAATCCAGCCGGCCGCATCACATCCCTGCCACCGCACGCCGATGCGTACGCCAGGGCAGGCCGAGCGATGGACATGCTCCCAGTTAGCTCTGACAGGCTTATGAATATCTAGTGTGGACGACATACTATACATACTCTAATAACTAATTTAATAAAGGTTCACCTACAGTACGCTGAAAAGGGGGCGAACGTGACATCACTTTCTTCCCAAAACATTTCAAGATGACTGGGTGGAACAGGACTGGGCCTTTTTACATTAGAGCATTAGGACGTACTTACAGTACATATCCACACGGTTAGCAGAGTTGCTCTCTTTACATGAGCATTAGAACGTACTTACATATGGTATCTACAAGGTTAGCAGAGTTGCTCTCTTTTATAAGTAAAAGAGTATAAGTATGAGTATATATACTCTTTTGATCCCATGAGGGAAATTTAGTCTCTGCATTTATCCCAATCCGTGAATTAGTGAAACACACTCAGCACACAGTGAACACACAGTGAGGTGAAGCACACTAATCCCGGCACAATGAGCTGCCTGCAACAACAGCAGCGCTCAGGGAGCAGTGCCTTGCTCAAGGGCACTTCAGCCGTGCCTACTGGTCGGGGTTCAAACCGGCAACCCTCCGGTCACAAGTCCGAAGCGCTAACCAGTAGGCCACGGCTGCCGTACTTACATACGGTATCTATAGGTTAGCAGAGTTGCTCTCTCTACATGAGCATCAGGACGTACTTACACATCTACAAGGTTACTAGAGTTGCTCTCTTTGTTGACGATTTCAAGTGTGCTCCTGTAAGCCGTCCGTATATCAGAGCCCCAGTGTTGTCAGTGTGTGTGTATGCGTGTGTGTACACAGTAAAGAATAACTGCAGCGAGCACTAAAACGCTGGATGTTGTTGTTGTTCAGCTCCTGTGCGGAAGCGCTTTTGTGGGACTCCTCTGATGGTCTCACATCTCACCAGCACGCTGTGGTCTTATCACAGCTCCCAGCAGCGCTGCGCCTCAAAGTGCTTTACTGCTTCCCCTCTCCCAGTCACTGCTCTGATAACAAGCGACTCTGAACCAGCTCCGGAACGGACCAGGGCCGGGTCTGAGATTGGTCGGAGATGGATCGGATGGCCCTGTGCCATATCAGGGGGAGATTGGTTCCAGCATAAGTTACTGTTGGGACACACAAGAGCGCACACACACACACACACACACAGGCGTACAGCCATACACATACAGTCACACACACACACACACACAGGCGTACAGGCGTACAGCCATACATATATAGTCACACACACACACACATACCACTCACATCATACAGTACACACACATACACTCACACACACAGACAAGAGATTATTCCCAGTGCGATTCCTCATTCATTTTGGTTTACACATGAGTTGCTGGGGCTCTTCTGCCGCAGCGGATCAAAGCTGCACTGCACTTTGTGATGGAATGACCTGGCTCCCTGCCCCGGGGCCGGCGTGTGTGTGTGTGTGTGTGTGTGTGTGTGAGAGGGACCTGGCTCCCAGCCCCGAGGCCGGCGCGGGAGTGGGAGTGCAGGCCGGCTCGGTCCGCCGTGTTCTCAAACGGCAACTCCTCCAGAGGCTTTGGATTAAACAAATCTGCAATAAAAAAAACATCGGCTTTCCACTTGTGTTGACATCTCGGAATCAAACAACCTGACTCCTGAGACTGCCCAGAGACAGGGGAGGTGGACGGAGTGGACTGTGAACCATCTCACAGCAGACACAGAGATCAGTGTGTCTGGATGGGTTCTATGTGTGTGTGTGTGATTTTCCGTCATAGCGAGACTTTGGATGGTTGGCAGGATTTACACAAGGAGAGGTCAGCTCGATTCCTGAGCAGACGAAAATCAACCTTTGGCAGATTATTCCTGCTCCATCACTCACCTTATCTGTATTTTATCGGGTTGTTTACACATGCAGGCTTTATGAGTCCCAGACTAAGCTTCTTTTGAGAAATGACCCTTAAGCACACCTCTGTGCGCCTCATAAGTCCACTGCGCTGTGTAAAGCGTCCCTCTGTGTTTTTATCTTTTGGTCTTTGGTGTTGCACACATCGCCTCCAGTGCAAGCCTCGGTCTGCCTCATCAGTCAAATCCCTCACACACACACACACACACACACACACACGCACACAGACACACACACACACACACACACACACACACACACACACACACACACACACACACCACACACAAACCGACACACACATATACACACAGACACACTCATAAATACATACTCATCGCTCAAATCATCAATCAATGTTAGCAAAATGACAGAGAAGAGCTTGTGAGACACAAACGGTGATAAACTATCAGGACTGGGCTGCAGCTGGAGGACTTAGATTCACACACACACACACAAACACACACACACACAGGCACACACACACAAGTATCAGGACTGGGCTGCAGCTGGAAGACTCAGCAGCTCCGACGTCATTAAACCTGTTCTTAAGAACCGGCCCTTACGTGACAGAACCGGCCCTTATGTGATAGAACCAGCCCTTACATGACAGAACCAGCCCTTACGTGACAGTCCGTGTTGTTCTAGGAATCTGGGCAGGAAGAGGCACACAGGTGTGGAACCCCTCAGCACACCGGCCTTCCACAAGTTCCAACACACAGCGACAGCAGTCAGGCATGTGAGTGGCACGCAACGCAAACTCACATCAGAGAAGCAGGCTGACACCCTGCATGACCATGGCGATGACGTTTGGACAGAGTGACGGGAGGTTGTTGCCCTTAACGACTCAACCCCTCCCCTGTCAGCCCTGTGAGAAGTCACGGAGGCAACAAGGGGGGCTTGGGATGGGCTAATTCATCACTGACACCTTCTTCTTTTGGAAGCCAGACGCTAATCCTGAATTTATTGAATGCTGTTACGCCCCACCCTCTTAAAGAAAACAATCTGTAATCTGTAAAAAACAAATGTTTTTTGTTGTGCCTCGCACTTCACATCACACCTGTTAAGCTTTAAATGGCAGAATCAGGAAGCTGGGAAGAACTGATGTAGCTAACACTGCTAGCCCTGTTCCTTTTACAACGCAAATCCAACATTGCTTCATGTCTCATACAACAAAGGGAAGATCGAAAGTCAATAAAAAAAGTGATTAGTCAAAAACATGTGTATAATTGTAACTGTTATACTGAGTAGCAGAATGTCACAGTGCTTGGTGCTTACATACTGTCGGCTACACAAGTAATCTGTGTTACTCTGGGGTATACAGTAGTTACATAGACTACACAGGTAATCTGTGTGTTACTCTGGGGCATAGACTACACAGGTAATCTGTGTGTTACTCTGGGGCATAGACTACACAGGTAATCTATGTGTTACTCTGGGAGTATAGTTACAATCTAAACAAAATGTTGTGTAATAAAAAGAATGAGAAAAAAAAGCTCATTTAGATATACAGCTACCAAAGGAGAACCATTTCCTGCCAAGTCATGGTGAACAGACGTTCTGCCCTGGAAATAGATCAAATGCACTTCCTGTTAATCAGATGCACGTCTTTTAATGTCTTTTAATTATTCTACTTTGTGTCCTTTAATGCCTTTTATTATCCTACTCTATGTACTTGACTTTTAAAACTTTATTGACCTGTTATACTTTCATTTACTCGTAGTCTTTGCTTTTGTTTATGTGCACATTGAATGACCCCTGCGTGTGGAACGTGCTCTATAAATAAACGTGCATAGCCTTCTTCTGCCCTGGGAAGGTGTAGGACCTCCGTATGGCCTGGACCAGGTTTTGTTCTCCAAATAACCCAGCGTGAGAAAAAAACCTGTTTGCTCTGATCCGGATTTCCCATTGCAATAGGTCACACCTGAGTGCCATACTGTATGTATGCGCATAACACACAGATTAGCTGTAAAGTTCCCTTTCTGTGTTCAGTGCATAGCTCTGTGCAACTATGCATATGCATAGTTCTGTGCATGAGTGGAGTTTGGTGTGAGGCTACGAGCTAAATAAAACCAGGCAGTGCTATTTATTTCTACGTGACATTTTAGATTAGCATGGCCAGTGTCATTTGGTGACAAAACAGCGTAGCGGCAGCCTCATGTGAGCGTGAGAGTATGTGTAATGACAGGTTCAGGGCTGACACTGATTATCTCGTCACCGGCACGGTGAACAGCTCAAAGTCTTGAGAAGAAAAGAAACGTGTGTGGATTTAGGCCGGGCTTTCCTTCGCGTGTCGTCCTGTGGTTCGCGTCTGCCAGGAAGAGAAACAGAGCCTCCCGTCATCACCAGCCTTTGTCCTTTTGCTTTGCCGCTCTCATCACAAACAATCATGGCGTTCCCAGCCGCGGCCTGTGAGGACTTGTGGGGACTTGCTAGGGCAGAGGAGACGAGAGGTGGGGGGGCAGGGCCTGTGCGTTTGGCATCTGTGGCCTCTTCTGGTCCTGCCCAGGGAACCACTACTCAGATCTGGCCTGAATCTGATAGACGTGTGTGTCAACGTATGTGCTAAATGTTTATTAGAGTTGGTCTGTGTGTGTGCGTTTGTGTGTGTGTGCGTGTGTGTGTGTGTCTGTGTGTGTGTGTGTGTGTGCGTGTGTGCGTGTGTGTGTGTGTGTGTGTGTGTGTGTGTGTGTGTGCGCGCGTGTGTTTTGAAAGAGCCAGCATCCCCCATCAGTGGAGGTTGGGAGCAGGTTTCCCCTCCTCATTTCATCTCCCTCATCTCTCTGTCACCCGCGTCCCATGTCCCACGCCCCCCCCCCCCCACCACACCACCACGCCCCCCCCCCACCACACACACACACACACCACACCACCACACCCCACGCTCCCAGCCTCACGCCCCCCCACCACACCACCACGGCCTCCCCCCCCCACACACCACACACCACACCACCACGCCCCCCCCCATGTCCCAGGCCCCTCGGCTCTCCTGATCCTCCGCAGCTCAAAGCGCCCCACAGAGACAGCACAGCCGCATGGCTGACTGACGGAGAGTGAGGGTGGCTCTTAACCTCGCAGGATGCGGGTGACAACTTCACACATGCCCCTGAAAGGAAGCAGTCATAATATTTATCCCTCTCTCTCTCTATGTGTGTGTGTGTTTGTGTGTGTGTGTGTGTGTTATCCCTCTCTGCTCTGCCTGTGGGATTCTCTGCTGTAGTCTTCTCTCACCTGCAGTGCTGAGTCCCTTTGTGTGTGTGTGTGTGTATGTGTGTGTGTGCTATCCCTCTCTGCTCTGCTGTAGTCCTCTCTCACCTGCAGTGCTGAGTCCCTTTGTGGTGTGTGTGTGTGTGGGTGTGTCTGTGTGTGTGTGTGTTTGTGTGTGTGTGCGCGTGCGTGTGCGTGTGCGTGTGCGTGTGTGTGTGTGTGTGCGCGGGCGTGTGTGTGTGTGTGTGTGCGTGTGCGTGTGTGTGCGTGCGTGTGTGTGTGTGTGCTATCCCTCTTTGCTCTGCTGTAGTCCTCTCTCACCTTCAGTGCTGAGTCCCTTTGTGGTATGAAGTCTGTTGTGCAGCACTAGTCGCTGGGCTGCTACTCTGTCGCTCTCTCTCTCCCTCTCTTTCTTTTTCTCTCTCTGTATCTTTTCCTCTGGCTTCCCCTGTTTTTCTTCACATCCTTCTCTTTCTCTATTTCTCCCCAGATCCCAATCTTTTCCATCATTTCTCTCTCTTCCTCTCCCTCTCTCTTCCTCCCTCTCCCTCTCTCTCTCTCTTTACCACTACCTCTGTCCTTTGCTCCATGTCTCATCTCATAGAGAAAGCAAGAAAGCCACACACATTCACTTTCTCTCTCTCACACACACACGCTCTCTCTCTCTCTCTCTCTCTCACACACACACACACACACACACACACACACACTCAGAGAAAGGGGAGGAAGGAGTGGGCCTCTTATGGTCTAGTTCCACTAATCTTGAGGAAGAGAAAACCCAAACAATCTGAAAAAAGAAAAGAAAAAAGCTCTACACCCTTTCCAGCTCAGGTTCACCGTGGTGCCTGGGATTACTGTCCTTTCCTGCCGAGTTTCCTGGACTTGGTCATGCTTTTCTACCCTCAGCCTACACAGACACACACACACACCACACACACACACACACACACACACACACACACACACAAAAGCAGAGGTCTCAGATGTGGTGTTGACTGAGCTCTTGGAGCGCCAAACGTCCCGTTGAACCTGAGAAGCTCCTTTCTCCCCTCTCGGGGTCTTTGGCATCCTGAGATCCTCTCAGCACTGGCTCTGTGTGTGTCTCTGTGTGGGTCTGGCTGCATGTGTGTGTGTCTGGCTGTGTGTGTCTGTCTCTGTGTGTGTCTATCTGTCTGTCTGTGTGTGTCTGTGTGTGTGTGGCTGTGTGTGTGTCGGTCTCTGTGTGTGTCTGTCTGTGTGTGTGTCTGTGTGTGGGTGTCTGTCTCTGTGTATGTCTGTGTGTCTGTCTCTGTGTGTGTCTATGTGTGTGTGTATGTGTGTGTATGCGTTTGTGTGTGTGTGTGTGTCTGTGTGTCTCTGTATGTGTGTGTGTGTGTGTGTGTGTCTGTGTGTGTGTCTGTCTGTGTGTATGTGTGTGTGTGTGTGTGCGTTGGCGTTTACACGCTCTGTTTTGTCCCTCAGTGCAGGCCATAACTCTAATCTCTCGCTGGCCTGCAGCGCTCTCTCTCCGCCCAGCAGGAAATGTGCGGACATCAGACCGCGCCGCGCCGCGCCGAGCCCAGCTGGCAGAGGATGAGGCGAATGGACGAACGGAGGCCGCTGGAGTCTCTGCTCAGCCTCTGGAGCGTGGATGGCGCAATCTCCGATCCATCAGGCCAGGCGCTGGGCAGAGCGAAGCCTCCCCCTCCTCTTCCTCCTCCTCTTCCTCCTCCTCCTCCTCCACCTCTTCCTCATCTTCCTCGGTCTCTGGGTGCGGACACACAGCTCCTCCGTTCTCCAACTCAGCTCCTCAGTGCTAAGGAGATCGGACCCTCCCGCCCTCATCTTCATCTTCCTCCTGCTCCTCTTCCTCATCCTCCTCTTCATCTGCCTCCTCCTCCTCCTCTTCCTCTTCCTTGGCCTCTGGGTGTGGACACACATCTCTTCAGTGCTAAGGAGATGGGGCTGAGAGCTCCAGTTGCCGGGTCGAGCTGATTTATGAGTGTGAGGATTGAAGGCGAAAATCAAAAGGATTGCAACATGTGTTCTTTATTTATCACCAACATGAATGAAAAATGAGCTCATCCTCGGCTTTCACTCTTTCTCTCTCTCTCACTTCTTTTTTCTCCCTTTCTCTGGCCTTTCTCTCCCTCCATATCTGACACTCTCCCTCCCTCACTCCCCCCTTCTCTCTCTCTCTCTCTCTTCCCCCCCCCCCCCTCTCTCGTTCTCCCCTTGTGTGTCTGATTGCTGCTCGTGTCCTCTGTTGTGGAAGGAGCATCTGGGCCGTGTTAGGGTCACCCTTCGCTACAAGAGGGTGTGTGTGTTAACCGCAGGCCCTGAGGAGAGGCCCGGCCAGAGACACAGAGTTGATATTATGGGCAGGCCAGGCACTCCGAGGGTGTGTGTGTGCGTATGTCTATGTGTGCGTGAGAGAGAGAGAGAGGGTGTGTGTATGCGTGAGAGAGAGAGTGAGAGGGTGTGTGTGTGTGTGCGTGTGTTTGTGTGTGAGAGAGGGTGTGTGTGTGTGTGTGTGTGTGTGTGTGTGTGTGTGTGTGTGTGTGTGTGTGACACACCCGGCTTTGCCCATGCCAGCATGCCGCACACTCCAGCTGTTTGCCTCACTGATGACATCCAACGGACATGATTTTAACATCATTACACTTACTGGTAACCTTGTACTTTTTATCAGTGTGATACTTAAGCAATTACTTTACTTCTATTAATAGTTCATTCAGTATTTCGGTAACACTTTACTTGACGGGTGAGTTCATAACACATTCATAGCAGCTGTCATAAACTGCATATAAAGCATTCATGACTGTTTCATGAGACATGACTCCACATTCATACCAAACCTTTCATGAATGTGGAAGACAGAACGACGTCAACTTGTCAAAATAAAAGTCCAAAGTCGCAAAGCAGCATGGCCGTTTTTGTTCCAAACCTCTTACCTGATCACGTCACATCTGAGTCAATGGGCTACTCCAGTGCCAAAAAGACAGAACATGGTCAAGCAAATAATTTTTGCTACATAAAAAATGTATTTGTTTTATGATGTAACCTTTGCAGATGATTTCTCATCTTTTGCTACTGGGAATGTCCAACCGTTCCAGGTTACACAAATACGGGTCAGCTGAATGTAGGCTAGTTTACCTCCCAGTGTTAAACTCAGTGATTACGAATACATATATATATCTTGTATAGTAAAGTGACATTCGATGTAGACTTCATAAGATATTCATGAAATATTTACAAAGGCTAGAGAGATTAAATTAATGGTATCCAGGTTACACAAAAACAATGTTGGACTTTTATTTTGACAAGTTGTTGTCGTTCTGTCTTCCACATTCATGAAAGGTTTGGTATGAATGTCTCATGAAACAGTCATGAATGCTTTATGTGCAGTTTATGACAGCTGCTATGAATGTGTTATGAACTCACCCGTCAAGTAAAGTGTTACCAGTATTTCTATTAGAAGTCAATTCAGTACTAATATAGTATGACTCTACTAATCACGATATGTTTGCTGTCTGATTTGGGGTTGGCACTCAGAGATACCAGGATATAGTCACAGGAGAAGTATACTATATATGGTATAAAAGAAGTATACTAGAAGTATACTATATATGGTATAAAAACTTTCATTACAAACACAGTCCTTGTGACTTCTTACAGGGAGGCTGCACCAGGTGCGTAACTGAAGTGTTCCGTTCGCGTTGCGTCTGCTGCAACCATTAGCTTCCACTATGATCAGAGGAACGGGCTACACCAGAAGTCATAGCGGCGCGTCTTTTAAAACTATGTATGCACGTCGCGACCAGAACGCTTCAGTCACGTGCCCGGTGGAGTCTTCCTGCCAATCCAACCTCACCAACTCAATTCTGCTGCTGTTGATTTCACATACAGAAGCCTCAGATCTCCTCCTCTAAAGTGCCTCAGCTCAACTTTTGTCCGTTTTCCCATTAAGTATATTATGCTAGTCCCTGGCTTGAGGCCTTGTCATAGTTGGTGTCGTACTTCAATCTTAGCTTCTTAGTTCTGCTTTTCAAAAAAAAAAAAAAAAAGTGCAGAAATCCAGGGTGAGGTTTAAATATTCCTGGTCCCTGTTGTCACGGCGATAAAGATGATCTAATCAGTCACCAGGGGCAACCTAATCACCAGGGATTTCTATTTGCCCCGTCTTTCCCACTGTGAGATCTTAATAAAAACCAATGCCGTATTAAAAATGACAAAATTAATTAAGATCCTATAATAAGATTAATGGATTACTCATAATTGAAAGATGTGCTTTGATAAAGTATTTTTATTTGAAGAAAGACCTACTAAAGGAGCTCAACTTCCTCTTTGGAAAAGGAGCTCAAATTGCGCTGGAGGGCTGGAGTTTGGCTGGAGACCCAGAGGAGGTGAGGATGTCTGTTCGGCATGCCAGGCAGGTAGGGAGCGCTATCAGGCACGTGGGATCTCTGCCGTACGCAAGGCCAGGGGCCAGGAGCTTTTAATGAGAGCAATATTGGGCCTTTCCTCACATCGCAGGCCATCAGTGTGTTTGTCTGCATTGCCCATAGGCAGTGGACAGACACAGGGAGAGTGAGGAGGAGGAGGAGGAAGAGGAGGTGTGTTTGTCTGCATTGCCCATAGGCAGTGGACAGACACAGGGAGAGTGAGGAGGAGGAGGAGGAAGAGGAGATGTGTTTGTCTGCATTGCCCATAGGCAGTGGACAGACACAGGGAGAGTGAGGAGGAGGAGGAGGAAGAGGAGGTGTGTTTGTCTGCATTGCCCATAGGCAGTGGACAGACACAGGGAGAGTGAGGAGGAGGAGGAGGAGGCTGCTTCATATTCCAGCGGTGTCCGTGCCCTGGGCGAGTGAGTGAGTGAGCGGCGTGGGGTGGCTTGCTGTGGCACGGCAGTTGGAGCGAAACAACACCAGGAAACCTGAGGGAGAAACTGGTCTCGCATCTCTCAGCTCTCCTCAATATTC
>NC_055968.1:34567949-34580449 GCF_018492685.1 Alosa sapidissima | reverse complement strand
CGCACCCGTGATATAAAGTATGGGGAACGCACCCGTGATTTCATGTGCAGTGTAAAGTATAGTCCCCAAGGGGAAATTCAAGGTCTCAGTAGCATACAGACATCACACACAACATGCACTTACAGCAGAAATGGTAAATTTAAGTATACGTATAAACATATAACCAAACTCCACTGTACAATAGAGACAGTAGAAGATAAGAAAAACTAACACAACTAAATACTAAATATACTATACAAATTAAATTAAAGAAATCCACAGTGTGCTTGAGAGTGATCAAGCATGAGACGCTTGCAGTGACAGGGCCGGGACTGGCCCGTAGTTCTGCGCAATGTGAGGTGCTCAAGAGAGTGAGTGTCATGGTGAAGGTGCAAAAAGTAGTTCAACAGTAGATCTGTAGTTCTGTGTGCATGGTAAGGTGCTCATGTGCAATGATGAGCAAAGGTGATGTCATGTGCAATGTAAAGTAAAGGGCACACGCTTGGCATGATTACTGGCTCTGTATTGTCTGCATTCTGAAAAGAAAGGGTCAGTGTATGCTGATGGACTGTTGGACTGTAATGACATACTGTTTCTCTGCGCCATCTGAAATATCAAATTCAGGACGTCCAGCTTTGGCTCCTGTTTCCGTTTGGTTTAGTTTAGTGACCCGCTGCTGTGAGGCAGCACCAGGAGTCTGGATCTAACGTGACGCCGCTAGACAGCTACACATCTGAGGACACTGGGTTGTTTTAACAAATAAAATATGGACAGCATGACACATGTAATGGTGTTTATTTGCTTTTTACATTTACCAGGCAACATTTTGCACATCCATCATGCAGTCTGAATTCTCAGTTGACTGATGTTTTGTAGCCAAAGCGATGCTTTAATAACTCAGTCATGTAAACATACTGCGTGGTGCCACTGGTGTTTGGATGGATGTCAGTGGACTAGCTATAGAGTGTGTGTGTGTGTGTGTGTGAGTGTGTGTGTGTGTGTGTGAGTGTGTGTGTGTGTGTGTGTGTGTGTGTGTGTGTCAGAGCAGAGATGCTGGCCATGGGGTTGCTGCAGCGCTGAGCAGCTGAAGTGCTATACACCAGTGAATGAGTGAAGGCTTTGATGCATCATTAAATGGGAGATGTTCTGAGGAGTGTGTGTGTGTGTATGTATGCGTGTATTGGGAGGAATGTTTGTGTGTGTGTGCATATGTTCAGAGGAGTGTATGTGTGTGTGTGTGTGTGTGTGTGTGTGTTTAGAGGAGTGTCTGTGTGTGTATGTGTGTAATCGGAGGAGTGTCTGTGTGTGCGTGCATGTGTTCGGAGGTGTGTGTGTGTGTGTGTGTGTGTTTAGAGGAGTGTGTGTGTGTGTATGTGTGTAATCGGAGGAGTGTCTGTGTGTGCGTGCATGTGTTCGGAGGTGTGTGTGTGTGTGTGCGTGCATGTGTTCGGAGGTGTGTGTGTGTGTGTGTGTGTGTGTGCATGTGTTCGGAGGTGTGTGTGTGTGTGTATGTGTGTGTGTGTGTGTGTGTGTGTGTGTTCAGAGGTGTGTGTGTGTGTGTGTGTGTGTGTGTGTGTGTGTGTGTTCAGAGGACCTGAGCCATAGTCACACAGCAATACACCAAATCATAAGATATCCACATTAGACTGAATAAATGTCCATACGTGCTGAATGCATAATTACCTTTTGTGTGTGTGTGTGTGTGTGTGTGTGTGTGTGTGTGTGTGTGTGTGTGTGGTGCCAACAGTATGCAGGCTGTGTTGACTGTTGCACTGTTGGCAGCGGTAATGAAGTTTAACAGCAGGAAAAGGCCACCGAGGCTCCGGTCTGCATGTGAATCTGCTGCACCTCCTCATCAGGCCGAGGGGGCATTTCCATGGGGTGTGTGTGTGTGTGTGTGTGTGTGTGTGTGTGCGTGCGAGCGCCAGCCAGAGTGAGAGTGAGAGTAAGAGCAGCAGGCCCTTGACAACGTGTGCTTGAAATTCACCGTGTCTAATGTGCTCTTTAATAGCAAGCCGCCCACTGCTTTCCTCTCCCTTTCTGTCGCCCCCCCCACTCACCGCCTCTTGCCGCCCTCTTGATTAAATCTGTGGGCCAACGCACCCCCCCTGACACAGCAGAGTGAATAGGAGCATGCAGGATGGGGTAACAGAGAAGATTCTACTGCCCGTGGCCCCATCTAGACCCTTCTTTTCCATTTGTCTCTCTTTCTCTCCTCTCTCTCTCTCCCTCCCTCTCTCTCCTCTCTGTGTGATGTGTGATAACCCCTCTCCTCTCTCTCTCTCTCTCTCTCTCTCTCTCGCTCTCTTTTTCTCTCTCTCACTCTCTTGTGTGCATGCCTTCTCTCTGTCTCTCTGCAAAGACCAGGAGATTTGGCAGAAAATGGTGTCATATCAACACAAAACAGCAGTGTATATGTTGTTGTGCATGAGTGTGTGTGTGTGTGTGTGTGTGTGTGTGTGTGTGTGTGTGAGAGAGAATTCTGGCATAAAATCTGTTCATAAAATCCAGAAATACTAACTCCCACTGCAACACCCCTCTCTCCCTCTCTCTCTCTCTCCCTCTCTCTCAGATCTCACCCTCCCATCCCGCTGTTCTTCATCTCTGTGGTGCCCAGTCGTGGCCGTGGGCATGGGCTGAGGCTGTGGTTGGTGAGTGGGCATGGGCATGGGCATGGGCTGTGGTTGGTGAGTGCCCGCTGTAGGTTGTCTCCAGTTCTGGCTCCAGTGCAGACACAGCACAGTCTGGAGGAGCAGACCCTGCGAGTGGTGCCCGCTCTGCCAAGCCTGCGGCCCCTGTGAGCCGTGCCCGCTCTGCCAAGCCTGTGCTCTGGGCACCGACGACCTCCGAGGTCCCGGGGTGTGAGAAAGCCCAGCGTGGCGCCCCCACCCCTTCGCCCGTCAACTCGTCCCTCTGTGCGTCTGTCATCGCTGGCCCTCTGGATGCCAGGCAGAGCCCTGGCACCGTCCGCGGGCACCACGGCCAACCCACGCCAGCGTCCTGGCGACCTGCTGGACCCTCCCGCTGTGAGGTCAGAACACAGGAGACAAAGAGAGCAAAGAGACAGTGTGAGAGCAGTCGCAACAGACTGACCTTACAAATGCTCTTACAAGCCCGAGCAGAAGTGGACAACACTTACACGAAAAAACAAGCAAATCACCAAACAAAGTCATTCATACGACTTTTAACTGTTCCATTTTCTACAATCTGCATGAAAAGGCTGGCTGGAGCGCAAGTCTTTGTGGTGTGGAACGGGCCGAGATGCCCCTTCAGCTCATCACACCAAAGGGAACGTGCTCTGTGCCGCTGCACTTCAAAGTCGTGCGAAACCGAGAGACGTCAGACGAGT
Source organism: Alosa sapidissima (assembly GCF_018492685.1). Classification (NCBI taxonomy): domain Eukaryota; kingdom Metazoa; phylum Chordata; class Actinopteri; order Clupeiformes; family Clupeidae; genus Alosa; species Alosa sapidissima. The sequence goes on along the minus strand of NC_055968.1, from coordinate 34,577,121 downwards.
ACATCTCTCCCCCTCGCTCACTCGCCCCGCTGTCTTAACTAAAAAGGTCAACCTTGAGGGAGGCTTTAAGTAGGCTTTTCAAAAGCACAGGCGCCTTCCCACAATCCCTTGCTGCTGTCTGCTGGATGGGCAGAGCAGGACACGGGCGAGACGGGCGAGATGTTCTCTCCCCGAGCTCTTACGTGCCACAGGACTATCCACAGGGGGATGGGAGGGAGAATAGCCCATCCGTCCAGGCACCTCAGACCCCGTCTGTTCACTTATGCTGCGTCTTTCTCAAACTCAAGGTCGCTTTACAAATAAAGGAGTTAGGACCATATATATTAACAAAATGCCCAAATGAGCAAATAAAGGACTTAGGACCATATACTGTATATAAACAAAATGCCCAAATAAGCAAATAAAGGAGTTAGGACCATATATATAAACAAACAGCCCAAATGAGTAAATAAAGGAGTTAGGACCATATATATAAACAAACAGCCCAAATGAGCAAATAAAGGGATAAGGACCATATATATAAACAAACAGCCCAAATAAGCAAATAAAGGGATAAGGACCATATATATAAACAAACAGCCCAAATAAGCAAATAAAGGAGTAAGGACCATATATATAAACAAAATGCCCAAATAAGCAAATAAAGGGGTAAGGACCATATATATAAACAAAATGCCCAAATAAGCAAATAAAGGAGTAAGGACCATATATATAAACAAAATGCCCAAATGAGCAAATAAAGGAGTAAGGACCATATATATAAACAAACAGCCCAAATGAGCAAATAAAGGAGTTAGGACCATATATATAAACAAACAGCCCAAATGAGCAAATAAAGGGGTAAGGACCATATATATAAACAAACAGCCCAAATGAGCAAATAAAGGGGGAATCAAGCGATACGGTTCTGCAGTGGAAACGGAGGGGAAATGAAACGAGACTTGATTTGAAGAAAGGAACTAGAAAGCCCTCCACACTCCTCTGCCCTGGGTAAGGACACCTCACCTCCACACTCCTCTGCCCTGGGTAAGGACACCTCACCTCCACACTCCTCTGCCCTGGGTAAGGACACCTCACCTCCACACTCCTCTGCCCTGGGTAAGGACACCTCACCTCCACACTCCTCTGCCCTGGGTAAGGACACCTCACCTTAAATCCCATCCGTCCTGACTAAAAACACCCCTGACCGACCCTATCCGTCCTGAGGGACAGTCAGGTCCTTCCTGTGGAAGGAAGCAGTCGGGCCCTAAGAGGATTACAAACGAGCCCTCCAGGACAAAAGGGGCGCTGGGGATTGATGGCCTGCTGAAACATTCACACCGTATTGTTCCACGGCAGGAGCGGACAGAGCCGACGGAGCATGTGCGAGACCTGATGGGAGCAGCGCTGGGGTCGCATGAAGAGACAAGATGGATTAAAGACATGAGACACAAAGAAAAGAGACAAGATGGATTAAAGACATGAGACACAAAGAAAAGAGACAAGATGGATTAAAGACATGAGACACAAAGAAAAGAGGAGAAAAAATAATGAAGAAAAGGAGGAAAAAAGACTCCTCTGTCTCACTCCACTCTGTGGAATCTCCTCTGTCTCACTCCACTCTGTGGAATCGCCTCTGTTTAACTCCACTCCTCTGTTTAACACTTCTCTGTTTAACTCCAAAGTCAAAAGTCAAAGTCAAAGTCTGCTTTATTGTCAATTTCTTCACGTCAAGACATACAAAGAGATCGAAATTACGTTTCCCACTATCCCACGGTGGAGACAAGACATATTTTACCAATTAGGTCCACAGACAAACATAACATTCAAGTAAACAATATAAAAAGTAAAAATAAGAAGGCACATACAATGAAGAAATAAGAAATTTGGGTTGAAATTGTGCAATTGTGCATACAGTAGACAGTCAATATAATAGTGCAAAAGTCAGGCCAATAAATGGCTGAGGTAGTTCTGTTTGACCTAAGTATGCAAGTGGCATAGTGGTGCAAGTTATGTAAGAGCAGCAGAAGTGTGTTCTTAACTCCACTTCTCTGTTTAACTCCACTCTGTGGAATATCCTCTGCTTAACTCCACTCCTGCTTAACTCCACTCTGTTTAACTCCACTCTGTGGAATATCCTCTGCTTAACTCCACTCCTGTTTAACTCCACTCTGTGGAATATCCTCTGCTTAACTCCACTCCTGTTTAACTCCACTCTGTGGAATATCCTCTGTTTAACTCCACTCCTGTTTAACTCCACTCTGTGGAATATCCTCTGCTTAACTCCACTCCTGTTTAACTCCACTCTTCTGTTTAACACTCCTCTGTTTAACTCCACTCTGTGGGATATCAGAGTTTTTGGCTGCTCTTGTTTTGACCACAACATAAAAGAAAACAGACATCAGAGTTTTAACAAACACAGAGAGCAAATATGTTTTTTAATTACATGAGGGCAGAAAGACTGCAGAGTTTTATTCTAATTCCACACTGGTGAGTATCAGCGAGAGGTATTTCAGTGCACCAGACGGCTTGAGCATTAAGTCCCCCTCATCAGACGGCAATGCATAATCAAAGCCCCTCCGTCGCCTTGCGATTTATCGCTCAGGAAACCCGTAATGTTCATATTACATATCAGGCATCGGAATGTCTTGACCTTTAATATGCGTCTCAGGATGGATGCGGGTGAAGCCGAGAGTCGTCCAGCTGAGCGTCCTCCAAATGCCACAGCTTGCGTCTGCATCACAGATCAGCACTCCGTCCTGCACTGCACTCCCTCAACGCCAACTGCAGCCAGCGCTAATGCGAGACCTGGCCGAAGGTGTGTTTTTATACGCCGTGTCGTCTCAGGACACACTGCACGAGATGTGTGTGTGTTGCCTTATGTGCCATAAGAAATGAGGAGGATGTGTGTGTGTGTGTTTGTGTGTGTGTGTGTGTTGCCATATGTGAGAAATGAGGAGGTTGGCTGAGCCAATAGTCAGTAGAAGTTGCTTGTTTGTTGAAGGGTGCGTGTGAAGAAGTGACTCTTCATGGATCATTTTTTGTTTATTTTGCCTCTTCAAAGCTGCAGTGAAATTTCAAAACATGCTTAAGAGCATTTCTCTCTCTAACTCCATGTTTGTCTGTGTTTGTTTAATCTCTGTCAGTTAAAACGGATTTAGATGAATGTGTTAGAAAGAACCATAAGACAAACACCATTAAGTGAGAACTTGGTACTTTTGTTCTGTTTTCCCCTCGTCGTTTGGATCAGCCCACTTCTGCATACTCTTAGAGAGGTCTATTTTCAAGGTATTTGCAGCCTGCCGTTGTTTTGATGCTCATCATTCACACCAGTAAGGTTCCATAGGCATCCCTTCAACAGTCATTCTCCAACCACAATGTCAATTACAGCTGATCTTGCAGCTCTAAACATGAGGCTACCATGGACACATGTTATAGGGCTATCTATCTTATGGGCCATTTAAGACCACTATGTAATGTGACTGTCACGATATTCCCTGTGATCAACATCCCAGCTACCAGAGTGCAGCTCTGAGAATGTGTCTAAGGCCCCCTGTTTCAGTCCCAGCAGAGATGAAAGGGATGCTTCATCTGGAATGACAATGACACAAACCAGTGTGAATGAAAGCAGACACAGCTAAATATGTGATGTGTATTAGAAACAGCAGAGGGAGAAAAAAACAGCGGCATCTTGCATGTTAAATAGCGATCGTATTCCTCAAACCAGGGTAGGTGTGGGAGCAAAATGAATCATCGTTAAGATGGGACATGAGGAGCGGATCTTGAACATCTCCAAATCAACGTCCTCTCTAACAGACAGTCCCTGCAGCTTGTTGTTTCGTTTATGTTGTCCAAGTCATTTAAGTTGATCGAATCATGACATTTCGCACACAAAGATTGCATTGGCAGGGAGCGCAGGGAGGACAGTAATCCCATTGTTTGTGGGAGACAGCAGCAGGCCCCCATTAAGTGAGTTAAGGGGTCTGGAAGCCACTCAACAGAGAGCATCACGCCACAAGACTGGCCCCATGGCCCTCCTCCCAGTGCAAAGGGTCAACTCATTTCCACAACAATCTGCGTACAGTGAAACGTCTCTGCACCCCTCCCCAGCACATTTACCCTGACATTTTTGTCGAACTAAATTTAGTCTGTAGGATTGTTAGTGGAACGCGGAACACGGTGAGTGGAACGCGGAAGGCGCTGAGCGGGTAGAATCTGGCCGTTGTGTGCCACAGACACCGCGGCCATCATGTTAGGGCTGAGCCAATCAGATCAAAGCCAACACAAAGACACCTGTGTCAGATGAACATACTGCAAGACTGACCGCCGTAGCTGGCTCTGACGCAACACACATTAGTGGAATCTTTTTATGCGGCATATGCTCTAAAATGATCTTTCACATTTAACTGGGATGACTGGCTGTGTCATAGGTAAAGTATCAAGTGAAAGAAGAACCTGTGCCGTTTCAAGGCAAACAGATTCATTTTGGACCACATGGTGTGAACGAAAACTTTGGTAAAAAGTCTTATTTGCTTGTACATTTTCACATCAGCATTTTTATTGATTCATTTAAAAAGTGAAACCAGTATAAAAGTAGCTCCTCTTAAAGTTGGGAAAATTGATGCCGAGCTGTTTATTTTATAAGAGCCATGTTTCACTGACTGAATATTGAGTATTGCTTTGTATTTTCGCACATTTGACACGTGGCTTTACTTGTCGAGGCTTGAAGATGACATTGTTTACGCTGTTGTCTGTGCACTTGTTTACACAAACAGAATGTAATACTATAATGTCCACAATCAACATATATATTGCTTTCTCTTTAAATGTCCTGAATTTACAAATGAATATGAAACTCTGGCTTTATTGAGGGAAATTAAACCATATCGAGAATCATTTTAATTGTATTTTAATACAAATTTTTAAAGATTTCATAAGGACACCTGTTGCATGGTGAGAAGTGCATTGTTGTGTTTATTTCTAGATAATGCAGGAGGTTTTTCACCTTTTGTGTGATGCCGTGATTTCAGCACCGTTCACCTGCAGGCGTGTGTGTGAAGCGGACATCAGCACTGTAGCAGGAGGAGTTACATGTCAACTTTATTTGCTTTTGTTCTGAAATGCCCAGAACTTATTGTTTATGTTTATGCGTGTAGTTCTTAGTGTTAGTTCTTTTGTCCAAAGCTAATTTATTGTTTTATTGAATTTATATATATATTTTATTGTAGCAAAAAATCTCAAAATACATTACATTTAACTGTCAACCACAAAATATCCAAAACGTTTTCTGAATTAGGTGTGTGTGCTATGCACGTTATACATATGCAAAACATTTTTTATCTAAAAAACAAAAACAAATTTAAAAAAAAGTTGAGATCATTTTTTAATCACGTCAAATGATTAATTTCCGAGTACTTTTTTCCGCTTACACCGTAAAAAAAAAAGATATATGATGAATGAAATCATATTTAAATGAATTACCTGAGTGTCCAGCCAGTGATTGAGTCATATTACACTTCTCCCGTCTGAATCAATCATTAAAGGGGTAATTATTGACTCTGAAGCAGCAGATTGTTTATCTGGCAAATGGCGGAGACCCAGAAGGTCACCATGGTTTTCTGTTTTTCTGCCTTTCTCAACAAAAGCTCTGAATTAGAGGGCTTAGCTGCAGGGTCTGTATCAATATCAAAGGTGGCTTCTTTCCCCCGATCAATTTCCGCAGGACCAAGCAGGAGAAATTGCCATTGGCCCCGCAGTAGCGGCACAGAAAGAATTCAGTCTAAAGAGCCGAGTGGCGTTCACTATTCTTAGTTGCCTTCCTCGCAGCCTGTTCTCTATTCAAACTTGGCTTTAATTGAGTCATTTGTGAAATTGGGCCGATCAGAGTCATTTTGCCTGCTACTCTGCTGAGGAGAGCCCGAATCTGCCCAACCGCTGGGTAACAGCACTTAAATATACATTACCATCGCCACGGTGCACACGAGCAGCCCATAATGATCGGCCTCTTTTAACGCTCTTTATATAAAAAAAATAAAATAAATACTGAAATGGTCCGGGGAAGAATTCACACATTTCCAGCGTTGAGATACCCTGTAAGAGGGTGTGTGTGTGTGTGTGTGCATGTTCAGAAGGCTGTGTCCACCAGTGACCATTGGATAAGAGGATGCAGAGTTCGGCTGCTTAGACACTTTCCCATGATAGTCTTAAACGTTTGATTGATTAGGCATAGCAGTCTCTTATAAGTCTGTGTCTGCACAATGCTTCCTTTAAACGCAGAGCCAGGGCCTGACCCGTGTGTGTGTGTGTGTGTGTGTGTGTGTGTGTGTGTGTGTGTGTGTGTGTGTGTGTGTGTGTGAACGGTGCATATGTGAATGTCTGGAAGGCCGAGGATGCGAGAGGTCTGGGAGAAGAGAGAGAGAGAGAGAGAGAGAGAGAGAGAGAGAGAGAGAGAGAATGAGAGATTGAGAGAGAGAGTGAGAGAATGAGAGAGAGAGAGAGAGAGAGAGAGAGAGAGAGAGAGGGCTCTGAGACGACTAGCGGTGCCAGCGAGGGGAGAATCTGATACGGAGCGCCAGGGCCCGTGCAGGGAGTAGGAAATATGCCGGAGCTTATGGGCCTGACAGACACATAACTCAGGCCAGTCCAGGGGAAGAGCGGATGGCTGAGCAACGGCTCCCAGAGCCAGAGCTATTGAATACGGCTCAGGCCGGCAGGATTTACTACTGGCTATTAGAGGTCAACCTGTTCTCCAAGGGACCCCCACCAGGGCCACTTCATGAGAAACTGCACAGACAGAGCAGTGCTCTTTGAATCGTCAATACATTAACCCTTCTGTCACTTTCCATGGATGATTTGTTCCTTAGCAGTAGTTTAATTTCCTCAAATCTGGACGAGATTAAAGACGGGGTGTCCACTGGTGTGGCTGGTGGTGACCCTCCTATTGAACAGGCCACTCGGATCGGACACACAACACACAACACACAGAAGCTCCGTGCTGCTGAATCCTCGGCCACTTTCATGGGTCAGAAAGCGTTCCTCAAGGGTGAAAAGACACAGCCATCACTCAACCTTGCTCAGGCTCCACCACCATGATCAGTGTCACAGCATTATGTCTTTGTGCTGAGCTAGAAATCCAACAGACAGACAGACGCTTGCTCTCTCACAGGTCCTCATATTCCCTGGTGCCTTTAGGCGCTCCGTCATTGTCATAACCTTTGGGGTCATGTTGGTGTACGCATCATAACCTTTGGGGTCGTATTGGTGTACGCATTGTGTGAGGACAAAGCACGCTCTCTCTTTCTCTTCCGGTCCACATGGCTAATTATGGGATGGCGAGTCCCCCAACTGCAGACAGGTCTGTGACCTTGACCCCTAACCCCTTCATTGGCGACTAATTGCTGTTTAGTCAGGGGAATTGTGGGCTGGAGAGACTGGTGTTTCAGGAGAGCTCGTCGTGGCGTATCCATGGCAGAGGAGGAGGCTGGACATCTGATAGCCGGCGTCGAGGGACACGTCCGATTCAGTCCTGGCTTCTGGAAACTTCCTTCTTCAGTCAAAACACACAGCTGGTACCTAGTCTCCCTTCTGTCACCACACACACACTTCTGCTCACTCAAAGCTTTATGCCCGGGAAAAAGACAGATTGTAAATGCAATTAACCTTTTGTCTGTCACTCTTTATATATGTCACACACACACACACACACACACACACACACACACACACACACACACACACACACTCTGCTTAAATGTTCCTCAAAGAGAAATCAAAGGAAGTCAAACTTCTTAGCAGTGCCTTTTGAGATGCGAGGCACTACCTGGGTGAGAGTCTGTGTCTGTGTGTGTGTGTGTGTGTGTGTGTGTGTGTGTGTGTGTGTGTGTGGCACTACCTGTGTGAGAGTGTGGCACTTTTTGGAGTTGGGCAAATGCCACGGGGCATGAGGCTGTTGTCAGTCTCCTGTTACACGACTCTCTCTTTCCTAAAGGTCAGCGCTGGACTGTGAGTGGCTTGTGAGGCGAACTCAGGAGTCCAAATTGAAGAGAAATGGCATGTGGTGCTGGCTTCAGTCGGAGCACATGACACAGGTCCGCCTCTCCTGGCCTTTACATTGGTCTGAATCAGAGCCACTTTAACCCAGGACTGGACCACACCCACGAGCCCTTTGACCTGGCTACTGCTTATTATCATCGGCTTCGTCTCTAGCGTCAAAGCAACACAACACAGTTATTTCCCCTTAAAATAACAGCTTCAAACTTTCGATGTTAGAATTTTCAGCAACAAAAAAAGATAAAAACAGAAATTGAGTAATCAATTTTGCACAAATTGATTTAGCCCAAATTAAGGTAATTTTACATATTACTGCGGAAACTGCACTGGCTGCAAATATAATTTAACAACCTGGTAATGTCTCCATTAGGTAGGAAGCTTCCTGTCGATGAACGCAGGTGATTAGCCTGTCCTGCTATATTGTTTTCTGTCTTGTGTTATGGATATGTCTGTGTGTGTGTTTGTGTGTGTGTGTGTGTGTGTGTGTCTTGTGTTATGGATATGTCTGTGTGTGTGTTTGTGTGTGTGTGTGTGTCTTGTGTTATGGATATGTTCCATCCTTATAAAGCACTACTATGGATGGTCAAAATCCTGCAGTAATGCAGCAAAGTTTAGATCACAATTGAATGTCTATACAAGACGAGGAGAAGGATGACTAAAGCGCGGCCCGAGCAGCGGTTGTTTAATGGGCAGCGAAACGTAGAGAAAAGCAATTTTAGAAACACCTAAATTACATAGTTATCTTTGTGTGTGCTGAGACAATCTTTTGTGGGAGAATTGTGTTAATTAAAGCTTCCGTAAAAATGCAATGAATATTAATTGAGGGAAATGAGCCATTTTAAGGCGTATTATTTGCACTTTTCAGTGACGCTGGAGCAGTAAATGAGTCTCTTTCTTTCTGTTTTAATCACTGTTGCTCTCTGGGAGGCTCCACTCATGGTGTTATATTTGCTTGGGAAAATTAAAATAGATTGTCTCTAATTAATCTGTGAGTGCTTAATTATCAGCGTTTATGGCTTCATATAAAAACAGACGGATGAGCAGCCATGAGCTTTGTCCCCTCTTTTTCCGCTCTTTCTGCGAGCTGCTAATTTATGGTGCCGTGGACCCTCGGTCCACCACGTAGAGTCCAATTTCCTTCCAG
>NC_055968.1:34500734-34560734 GCF_018492685.1 Alosa sapidissima | reverse complement strand
TATTCTTTTGATATGTCTTGGTGTTGTAATGAAATGCTGTTGTGCAATATCCACGACTAAAACGCTTTCATGACTCATTCTGCACAGGCAGAGGCAGCTGAGAGTTCACTGTTGTTTCTCTCTCTCTCTCTCTCTCTCTCTCTCTCTCTCTCTCTATTGATGTCTATCTATCTCAGAGAGAAAAACATCTTATGAGGAATGATTGCATCTGAGATCCCCTCAGCTGGTGGCTTTGTTTGTGTTGTGCTGTGCCCGTAGCTGTTGCCACACAACGACGTTCTTTTAGGCTCTTTTGCTCTGCGTGGCTTGTGGCCGGAGAAGCAGGAGACTCCGGCGTGCAGGCGGGCCATACCTGACAGAGGCACGCCATTGTGAAGCTTACACAATTTGCAATAAGCACTGCACAATAGGAGCTTAATTTCCACCCTTGAGTGAACAGCCAATACTTGTTTGGGGGGAAGGAGGAGGAGTGTGTGTGTGTGTGTGAGTGTGTGTGTGTGTGTATGCGTGCATGTGTGTGTGTGTGTGAGTGTGTGTATGTGTGTGTGTTTGTGTGTGTATATGTGTGTGTCTGTAGTGGGGGGGGGGGGAGTGATGAAGCGGAGTGCAAGAGAGAGAATAAAAAGAGTTAATTTTGTGCCGAATGGTACATTGGTTATTTTGGAATGAGAATGAGGGCGGCGTAAAAATGGGGCCTGTCAGAGGGCCCAGGAGCGGACAGCAGGAGGATTACGGACAGATTGCAGAGGTGCGGCCATCACGGAGAGAGAGAGAGAGAGAGCGAGAGAGGGAGAGAAAAAGAGAGAGAGAGAGCAGAGAGACAGAGAAAAAAGAGAGAGAGAGAGAGAGAGAGAGCAGAGAGAGAGAGACAAGAGAGAGGAGAGAGAGATAGAGAGACACACAGAGAGAAAGAGAGAGAGAGATAGAGCAGAGAGAGAGAGAGAGACAAGAGAGAGGAGAGAGAGATAGAGAGACACACAGAGAGAAAGAGATAGAGAGAGATAGAGCAGAGAGAGAGAGCAGAGAGAGCAGAGAGAGAGAGCAGAGAGAGAGAGAGAGAGAGAGAGACAGGAGAGAGTGGAGAGAGAGAAAGGGAGAGAGAACAGAGAGTAGAGAGAGAGAAAGGGAGAGAGAACAGAGAGTAGAGAGAAAGGGGAGTGGGGGCCTGCAACCAATTTCTCTTCCTGGATATGTGAGGTGCTCGTAAGCCTCTTGTCACAGGTGAAGGAGCCCTGGACTAATTAGCGCAGTGGAGTACATCTCTCTTTTCCCTTCATCCCCCTCTCTCTGCCTTTCTCTTTCTCTCTGTCTGTGTCCATCTCTCTCTCTGCCGCTCTGTCTGACTCCAAATCAAACATGCATCCCCATGTCTGCTCTGGGATTTGATCATCAATCACAATCGTTGAGGAGAAGAGGAGGAGAATAGTAAGGAAATACTGTTATATTTAATAAAGAATAATACTATTTACTATTACTATATACTATATATTACTATTTACTATTACTATATACTATATATTACTATTTACTATTACTATATACTATATATTACTATATCTATCTATCTACTGTTATATTTAATAAAGAATAATACTATTTACTATTTACTATTACTATATACTATATATTACTATTTACTATTACTATATACTATATATTACTATATCTATCTATCTACTGTTATATTTAATAAAGAATAATATTATTTACTATTACTATATATATTACTATTTACTATTACTATATACTATATATTACTATATCTATCTATCTACTGTTATATTTAATAAAGAATAATACTATTTACTATTACTATATACTATATATTACTCTATCTATTACTATATACTATATATTACTCTATCTATTACTATAGATAACACATGTAGGAGTCTCTCTCTCTCTCTCTCTCTCTCTCTGTTTGTAAATGTGTTCTAGTTTAATATTCTCATTCCGGCCATGGGATGTGTTAAATATAATATAAGCTACGTCAGCTTTGTGCATCTGATAATGTGATGCAAATTAATTGTTGGAAGGGTATTAAGGATCTCTTCTGGAGGTGAAAATTGTATTCTTGGACATCAACATGCATGACATTAGCAGCGAGAAGAGAATGTAGGCTTATCAATGCACCGTGTTTGGATCTTGTTTAGAGATATCCTTGTGTGTGTACAATGTAACGTTTGGAGCTTGGAGATATCCTTGTGTGTGTACAATGTAACGTTTGGAGCTTGTTTAGAGGTATCCTTGTGTGTACAATGTAACGTTTGGAGCTTGTTTAGAGATATTTTTGTGTGTGTACAATGTGACGTTTGAGACACAGACATATGATTCATACTGTGTGTATATGAAACCACTCCTGCTCTTAATGTCACTGTAGGATATTGCTGTAATCATTCCACAGATCTCCTCTTCCGTCTGTTTCTCCTCACATCCTCTCTTTTTTTAAGCCACCCTCTCTCTTTCCCTCTCTCTTCCTTTCCTCTCTGCATTCTATATAAAGAAGAAGAAGAATTAGATTGAGAAAGAGAGAGGGAGAGAGAGAGAGAGAGAGATAAAGATGGTGAGCTCTTTATCTCTCTCTCTCTCTCTCTCCCTCTCTCTCAATCTAATTCTCCTTCTTCTCTCTCTCTCCCCCTTTCTCTTTCTCTATCTCTTTCTCTTTCTCTCTGCTCTATCTCTTCCCCCTTTGTGGCATTCGGGTTGGTCAGACAGGCACTCCTCTCCAGCTCCCGCTCTTTGATACACACACTATTTAAGATTTATGGGCCGGTGGGAGCCAGGTGTAGCACTTGGAACTGGGGTTAAAAGCTCTTTTATTGCACAATTTTATGAAGCCAGTACAAGGAAACAAGAGACCCAGTTTCAGAGATTAAAAAAAGAGATAACCGCCGAAGTTCCTCCTTGAAATTCCTGCGGATAATGGAAGACATTCCCTTTATGGACTTAAAGGGGGAGAGGGGAAAAAAAGTGTGGAGACACACACACACACACACACACACACACACACACACACACACACACACACACACAAACACACACACACGTCCTCTCTGCAAGAGTGGGAATAAATCTTCTGAGGCCTGATCCGTTGCTAGCTCACCAGCTGTGTCTGGGGAGAGGGAGTAAAGATGGCGGCTCCTGACTGGTGAGCGCGGAGAAAGATATTCAATCGCAGGAGTTCTCTACAAATGACCCTAAATTACTGTGCCGGCTCGTAATCGCATTCTGGGCTGACGACTTCTCATAGAGATGCTGAAGTGGCCGGCTGGGCTTAAGGAGAGGGCAGTGCGGTCACTGGATTATCTTCCCGGCTCGTCCCCTGAGATCAACCTTCTCTCTCGTTTCTGGTAATAGGCCCCGTGAAATTGCTAGAGACGGCTGTGATGGACACAGTCGGAGATGGAGGGCTGCGTTTCCTTCGCTCTTCTCACGGAGGACAAAAGATGGCTGGAAGTCAGAGTCAAGGTTGTTCAGCGGAGCGCGCCCCGCAGACAGCTTATTACATTTGGAATCTGGTGTCGTGGTGTTGTCAATCACGGCCCACTCTGATTGGACTGATACCATAGGGCTTTACCCAACCAAACCGTTGTTTTCATTCACTTCATTTAAAGGTATCAAAGGCTCCTCTCTCTCTCTCTCTCTCCCTATCTCTCTCTCTCTCTCTCTCACTCTCTCTTTCTCTCTCTCTCTCTTTCTCACTCTCTCTCTTTCTCTCACTCATTCTTTCTCTCTCTCTCTATCCTCTCTTCCTTGTTATTACTTCCAGACCCCCCCCCCCCCCCCTTCTGTATCCCCCATCCCCCAATTACAGGCAGTCTTTCATCTGCATAGCTAAGAATGAGGGGATAGGATCAGGACAGTTGAAGAAAGAGGCATTGTACCCTACCCTCCTACACACACACACACACACACACACACACACCCTCCGCCCCCATCCCTGACTCGGGGGCCTTGGCATATCACAGGGAGCTTAATATCCACTAAGACCACTCAGGGCAGTCTTTTCTATCCATAGGCTCCTCTCTCCCTCTCTCTCTCTCTCTCTCTCTCTCTTTGCGTTTGACTAGTCTCCTCTCTCTCTCTTTTTCTCTACGCTGGACTATTGTCTCTCTCTCTCTTTCTCTCTCTCCCTCTGTTGAACTATCATTTCATCTCTCTCTCCCTCCACCGGACTACCGTTTCTACTGACTTTCTCTCTCCCTCCCTCTGTCCCTCTCTCTCTCTCTCTCTCTCTCTATCTCTCTCTTTCCGTCTCTCTGTCTCATCTCTCTCTTTCTGTCTCTCTCTCTCTCTCTCTCTCCTGTCTCGTGGTGCGCGGGGCCTCTGGAGATCCCCCAGATGAGCAGTTGGTGAGTCTCGCCCCTCATCCGTCATCCAGAGGAGGCCATCGTCTGGCAACCATTACGGCCGGACACGGCCAACTTTGTGTCTTCCCGCAACATTGTGAAGCGCTCAGCGTGTAATGATGGATTAAAAGAAAATATTGGCTGTGTGGTTTGATTGCTCTGGAGCGGGCCAGGCAGAAATTAGATAGGACAATATGAAATCGGATGTAGAGTAGGATTTAATTCTGGGGTCCCCCGGTGGAATATGGAGGGGCCTGCCTGAGAGCTGTTTACACAACTCAGACAAAAACACTCTGAAGGATTTCACCAGCGTTTTAACACTCTCCACAGACACAAAGAAACCTTACAGCGCAGATAACCCAACAGCTTCCTCACTAGCCTGCTTCCACCAGACGCAGGGACATAAACTCTAAATGGCCGCCGATTTCTCAAGTTCTGCCTCCTCTTGAGCTGGTTTGCTATCTTTATTATGCTTGGTTTGAATGCTTATTTTTGTAGAGGTTATGGCCTCCTCCAATCAATGGGTAATCTTGAGGGGGGAGGTTTTAGCCTGCGTCCAAATGACATTGAACTTAATGGGGCCAGACAACAAAAAACTAACAAACTTGAAATCCTATACAACGCTAATGTCTTAGCCGCCATTTAAAGGCCGTTACTGGCCTCTGTGGTTGTAAAAATGAGTAGCCCAGAGCACAGTGACTAAGTGGCAGCATTAGGGTTACGGAGTGGCTATACTGATCTTTTGTTTGGACTGGGCTACAGCGCGGAATGCCTGCCTGCCTGCCTGCCTGGCGAAAGGACAGGAGAGGAGAGGAAATAAAGGAGAGGAGCCGATAGGAGGAGTGAAAGGGGAAAAGAGAGGGGAGGAGAGGAGGAGAGGAGTGAGAGGAGAGGAGGAGTGGAGGGTTTGGGGAGCGGAGAAGAGAGGAGAGTGAGAGGAGGGGAGAAGAGAGGAGCAGGGAGGAGAGGAGGAGAGGAGCAAAGAAGAGAGGAGAGTGAGAGGAGAAGAGGAGGGAGAGGAGAGGAGAGTGGGGAGAAACCTGAGTTGGAGACTGACTGGACAGGCCAGAAGCCTGGGCCTCTCCCAGGAGAACAGCCCCCAGAGGGGTAGGCTAATTAGGCCAGCCGACCAGCACACAGAGGGGGCCTTGTTCCTGCAGAGGCCACAACCATTGTCCTGGAGTGGAGCGGCCATGATTTCATCCAGGAAGCAGGGGGGTGGGGGGGTTAAGGGAAGGTGCTTTAATTAGGGTCCCGGTGACTGAGTATCATGCAAAAATGTAATTTAAGAAACGCATCAGTGAAGAGGGTGGAGGTGACCATGGCATTGTGTGGTGTGTAGTGATGAGATGCACCCAAGTGCCTAAGACTGATACAGCATATCACAACACTAAGATAATATTAGCAACACATCACCCAAAACTAACCATCTATGTGCCATATCTGGTGTTGCCAAATGGATATCCAACTTAAAACACAATTTCATAAAAATTGGTCTTTTGTAAAAATGTTTGAAAAACATCAAAAGCAAAGCTGTAGATATTTTTTCTCCATTGGTCTTTTTGAAGACGGAATCCACAGATCAATTTTATATTCCTGTTTAGCCAAGCCTACTCGTCTCCTCTCCTCTCTCTTCCTCTCCTCTCCTCTCTCCTCCTCTCTCCTCCTCTCTGCTCCACTCCCCTCTTCTCTCCTCCTCTCCCCTCCTCTCCTCTCCACTCCCCTTCCCCCTGCCGATGCTGCTGGTGTGTTTGTAGTGCGCGGCGCTCCGCGGCACACTCTCCTCTCCCCCTCTAGAGCAGTGAGCTGCTGCGGGCGAGATAAGGCCGGCTGGGCTGCTTGGAGTTTGGGCTTAACCTAATCCCCCTCTCCCCACCAGAAAAAAGACAGACAGCTCTCTGCAGCAGCATAGCCCAGCCCAGCCCAGCCCAGCTCAGCTCCGGCAGGCAGGCAGGCAGAGGGGGGGTGGGGTGTGTGTGTGTGTGTGTGTAACGTGATGTGTGTGTGTGCGCAGTGTGATGTGAGAGTGTGTGTGTGGGTATGCAGTGTGATATATGTGTTTGTGTGTTTGTGTGCATGACTGTGTGTGTGTGTGTGTGTGTGTGTGTGTGTCTGTATAAGTGTGTGTGTGTGTGTGTGTGTGTGAGCGTGTGTGTGTGTGCGTTTGTGCGTGCGTGTGAGTGTGTGTGTGTGTGTATGTGTGTGTGTGTGTGTGTGTGTGTGTGTGTGTGTGTGTGTGTGTGTGTGTGTGTGTGCGTGTGTGTGCGTGTGTGTGTGTGTGTGAGTCTAAGACGTGAGGGTACAAGTCAGAGGGGCCTCTGATTCTAGAGTTATTTATTTGAGCATAAAAGCGCTACATAGGCATGCAGCCTGAGACAGCGGCTGGGAAGAAGGACTGATCACACACACCACAGAGTTAATCTCCTGACCAGAGAGAGGCACAGACCCCCGAAACACTCCAACCCTGCACACTGGACTGGGTGGAGCATATACACACACACACACACACACACACACACACACACACACACACACACACACAATCATGGAATCATGCCCGCGTTACAATCATCAGCCAATCAAGGTGGTCACGCTTGCCCATTTACCCAAATTAATGGTCGAATATTACTGATGATCATTGTTATTTAAGAACATGCAGTGTGCTTAGGGTACCAAAAACATATTGCTCGTAAAAAAGCATCATAACGCACATTCTGGCGGGTCTGTTATTTACTGTAGGCTGCGCAAACCACAGGCCTTTATTTTGGGCATTCATTCATTCATTCATTCATTCATTCATTCATTCATTCATTCAACCTTTATTTATTCTCGGAGGGTCATTGAGGGAAGCCCTCATTTTTAATGAGGCCGAAATTACAGAAGCGAAGCAAAGCGCTCCACAAACAAGACAACATTCGAGGCCTTCTGTTGAAGAATTTTATATAAAGCCTGCGCTAACAGTAATCCTCCTGCCCCTGATAGGCCTACCACAGCTGTGGATAGTGTGGAATGTTCAAGTAATAACACAATCCAATGTGTGTCTCAATTGTCCCCCGCTGACCACCTCACACATTTCTCTAGATTTTGCAACGAACTTACATGACACAATGCCATAAAATATGCCAGTTTTAGGACACAGAATAATGTTTGTAATGATACCAGGTAGGCCTACGTTTAACAGTAACAAGTATAATGAGCTATTCATTGTCGAAGGTGCATGGTGAAGTGAAATTCTTACTTTGGAAAACAAACATTTGCCAATATCATCGCCGATCATCAGAATATTGCAACAGATTCTGTGTTCTGGACTGCAGGTAACTTGTTAAGCCAGTGGTTCTCAAACTTTTATTTCATTCCCCACTTTGATCAAGGGGCATGACTGATGATAGTGGAGATAACGTGTTATCCCGAGGCTTTTGCAAGTCAGCATCTTCGACGGTAGTCTATTAAAAATATTCAAGTTACAATACAAGTTTTCGATGTCCCAAACGGAGAGCCATACTTTATTGTTTTTAACGATCTCTATGCTACTCACAAAAATGTAGGCATGGGGATATGATGAAGTAGGCTATCCAACTGTCGTGTGTTAAATTATTGTGATTACGAGCCAGTGGTTTTCAAACATTATGCGTGACTCGGACATCTAACTAAATGCAACAGGCTCATATCGTCCTCGCATTTGCAAAATGAGGACCAATGTTTTGTCAAATTGCAAATAGCTATTCGTTTTTACGATTTTTTTATGATAGTATGAAGTGCTTTTTGTATAGGCTACTATCTTAATCTTGGAATATGGGGAGGGAAGTGGCGCGTCTGCAGTCAGACAAATATGAATGTAATTCTGCATAAAGCAGATGTATTTGTTTATTGTACAGAAAAATAAACATGAGTCATGTTAAACAAATGCAAAAAAAATAAACATGACATGTCAAGCAGTCAATTGACTACATTGCAGTCAAGAAGATAGGGCAAATTAAGACACTGTTTTGATTTGCGTAGTTGCGTTACCCCCAACACTGACAATAACATAGACAGCAAATTAAGATATTTTTTCGTTTTGTGGAGCGGCACCGGTAGGCTATCAAAAGCAGATTCCGATTTTCGCACCACCGTGTAGTCAAGCCTTAAGCCATACCCAAGTAGCCTTCATCGAGGTAATGTTTAATTACGATTTATTTTGTTATTGAATTCGTAGGCTGGGATTCCTCTCGGTAACAATTACGTTTAAATGGAGCCTAGCCTCCTGCTTTTTCAGAAGGGGCAGCAGTCAGGCTACTGACAGAGCGATGTAGCCTACAGTGGCAGAGCGACGCACAGTGGCTGAAAGTGGTACTAAAGCTTCACGCAGCTTCACGCCTCGTAATGCGCGACTGAAGTGGCCATTTGAAAGCGATGCCCACTGTACAGACACACACACACACACAGGCATATACATAGACACACAGGCAAAAATACACACACACACACACAGGCATATACATAGACACACAGGCAAAAATACACACACACACACACAGGCATATACATAGACACACAGGCAAAAATACACACACGCACACAGGCATATGCATAGACACACAGGCAAAAATATACACGCACACACACGCACACACACACACACACAAACACACACACACACACACACACACACAAACACACACAAACACACACAGCCCCCCGCCCCCCCAACCAAAAGCGGTGACACAACACGCCCCACTCCCAAATGTTCCAGATCATTCCGTCTGTTGCTGTGTTTGCTTGTCATCTCGGCGCACTCCAAAGCAGACACACACTTGACCTTGTCTCTGCCACGTTGGTGTGATCCCCTTTGTGCTGGCGGAGCCGCACTCTCAGGCAAAGACAAGAGAAAACAACAGGACGACAGCCGGAAAATAAACATATGGACAGATGTGAGATCAAAGAGCTGTTGTTTTTAAAAAAAACGCCCACAGTACAGCTAACCTTTTCCTGCCCATAGGCATTCCTCTGTGAGACAACATCATGATGCTCATTGATTGATATGACTGCATCAGATTGGAGGGATGCCAAATGCTTAATGCGCAAAAGCGTAACGTCAACGAGCTGTAAATAATGGGCTTGTACAGTGTGTACCTGGCTTGTCTGGGGTCCGGAGGCGTCAGAGGCTTCCTGAAGGAAAATATTGTGCTGAATGGCAGAGTCCTTCAATGGAAAAATGACACTGTGTGACAGTGTGTGTGTGTGTGTGTGTGTGAACATGTGTCAGAAATATTGTTTCAGAAACAAAATACTGTGTCAGTGAATTGCCCTCTGCATGCCCTAGTCATTCTCTGAATCTGACAACAAACGTCTCACACACACACTCACACACATATGCACACACACACACATACACACACACACACACACACACACACACACACACACACACACACACATACACACACACACACACACACACACAGACACAGTGCCACAGAGCTGCAAACTAGTCGTGTCTGGACAGGAATGTGTGTTCTTTATACATACTCAACAGTACTATGCTCCAGTATATCACTGTAACTGAGATGATGTCTGTTTATGAATGATGTCTGATTTGGACCGGAGATCTCAGCTCCACTCAGGAGATATTTCCTGCAGTCATGAGGACTTTTTGTCCCACCATGACGCTGCCAAGACCTTCCAGCCAGCGGGCAGTACCTGCGGCCCCCAGGGAGGGCAGTATCACCATCTAGAGGATAAATACCATCTAGAAGATAAATACCATCTAGAGGATAAATACCATCTAGAAGATAAATACCATCTAGAGGTCACTGTAAACAGCTCCACTGGAGCTCTCGCTACGATTAGCTCTTAGCATCGCTTACGTGATGTCAGAGCACTGTGTGAACGTGATGTCAGAGCTCTGTGTGAACGTTATGTCAGAGCACTGTGTGAACGTGATGTCAGAGCACAGTGTGAACGTGATGTCAGAGCACTGTGTGAACGTGATGTCAGAGCACGTGATGTCAGAGCACTGTGTGAACGTGATGTCAGAGCACTGTGTGAACATGATGTCAGAGCACTGTGTGAACATGATGTCAGAGCACTGTGAACGTGATGTCAGAGCACTGATGTCAGAGCACTGTGTGTACGTGATGACAGAGCACTGTGTGAACGTGATGTCAGAGCACTGATGTCAGAGCACTGTGTGAACGTGATGAGGTCTAATTTACTTTTAATGCCCGAGAATAATGTAGTGGGTATTCATGGCAGTCTCATAACATCAGTAGGATAGATGAATTATTTACAGATGATGGAGATTATGCAGAATGCTGCATGCATTATTTATATTATTGTAAAATGACATCAAAATCATAGTGACTGATGCCATAACAACAACAACAACAACAACAACAACAACAACAACAACAACAACAACCTCTCATTTCTTCCTATTCATACAAATGTTGTCTTTAGAAAATTGGACATTAATTCATAAAGTCCAGTAATGATACTCACTGAACTCAATGAATGACTGGAATATAAAGTGTTTTGAGTACTTCCAAATGTCAACAAGAATTGATAGAAATAAATTAAAAACTAGTACAAAACCCCACAGATTAAAAAAGGCTGAAGGACAGTCTGCCCATGTGTGCATACGAACGGAACAAGGCTCTTCCCAAGCGTGACGTCAACAAAGAACGAAAGAATCAACAAAGCATACATTAGCAGTAACAACTGTCTAAAGCATCTTAATTTGTAACCATAAACAAGGCTTGGTAGTGTGCTGTGATGTCAATTCCAATTGAGATTTGTGTTTGTGCTTCAAAAGCTGAAAAAGTCAGAAAGAAACATGTTGGCTTTGATGGGTGCACAGCGATGTCCCAAATAAAGGACGCACACAAAGAGACACAGATGAAAAGTCCTGAAGAGAGAGAGGGGGGAAAGAATGGAATGATTTCTCTTTGACTGTTTGTTTACCAAATGTGCACAGTCGCCGGTTTACGGGAATGTAAATAGGTTAAGGCTGCAGATTCGCCCTTTTAGCTCGGTCGTCTGAGGCGCGGCACCTCCAGCCGAGACAAGGTAAACTCCCGCATCAGGAGCACATTTCCATAAGCCGCCTCAGCTCAGCAGCGCTTCAAAGAGTCAGCAAACAAAGGTTCCTATGGACCAAGGTTTATTTACACGTTTATGCTTTATTCCTCATGAAATCACGCAATTCTTCTCCATGGAAACAGTGTGTGTGTGGCCTAGCAACTGACTCAAAACATGGCACGACTGTGGACAAATCTGAGGACTATATTTTCATTTAGTGAGAGTTTATTTTGCAGATGTAACTATGGATATGTAAGTTGGCAGCTCACCACCTGAAGGAATGTGCTATAATGGACAGGCAGCCAATGCTAGTTAAAACAGACTTATGATATGTGATGTGGGAAACACTGCATTGCTCCACAGAAACATGGCTACATGTGAAGGTATCAGGTATAGTGTAGTAAATTAGTCAAGGGCATGAAGAATGAATGCATGAATTCATTAAATGATGAATAAATGAATAATTTCACCTGGTGTAGTCAAGAGCCATTATAGCCACAATAGGCACAGCAGCCATTTTGAAGCAGGCCTTGTTGAGTTGGCAACTTGAGGTGGTTTGCGGGACTTACAGTAAATGAGGTGGGAGGACTGCAGCAGGGGAGAAACTGCTTAACACCTGCAGAGCCAGCGTAGGACAGCAGGGTGTGTTGAGGGACCTGAAGCAGCCAGGCAGGCGTCTCACAAACTCATAAATAGTGGCGATTAAGAGCAGCAGAGCGGCCCAGCAGAGCAGAGCAGTGCACTGGGGAATGGAGAGAGGAGCTGTGGCATCAGGCGTGAAAAACAGCACTCACCTGTCGAAAGCACTGAGCCATCAGCGAGACCCATGAGCACTGCAGCCCATCCCAGCCCAGCCCAGCCCAGCCCAGAGAGAGAGAGCACATATCCAGCCAGCCAGTCAACCAGCTGCAGCGTCTCCAATCAGAGTAGATCACTCACACTCGGCTGGCTAGAGCCGGCACGGGAATGCTGAAGACACTGACGTGACTTGCACTGCAGGCTAAATACCAGTCCCATCACCCGCCACAAGCTCACCACACTGACACAGAGGCCCTGATGAGCAGACAATGCGGAGCATTCCGCTGTCTCGGAGTCTGCAGTTTGGTGGTTCAGAGCCAAACATAATAGACCTGAATGAACATTGTTCACTGTGTTAAGGTTGCCACACTAATGTTGTGTCACTGAATCAAATTTGTATTCACCTGAATTCACAATGAAGCTGACTTCAAGAGGAGTCAGGAAAACCAACATCTTTAATTAATGGCATGAATGATAGTCTTGTTATATGCCTAATTACTTTTGAAGAAGTTGTACAGTATTTTTTTCCATTGTGTGTGGATGGGAGTGGAACACACTGCAATGTGTTTCTTTTAAAAAATCTTTCCAATATCAATTAGCATGCGTAAACAACTGTGCAACTTCTAAACTCAAACCTATTGTGCTGTGAATGTGACAAAGCTTAAACAATGCATGAGGAGATTCTGAGGAATTTAATTATAAAAAGTGTGTTTTTTTCATCAGGTCGGACGACTCCGAGGCCCGAGTGTGGCCAGTGCTCCTGGCGCAGTCGCTACTGAAGGAAGGGAGAACGGGGGAATGCCAATGGACCTGGCAGCCGCGGAGCCATCGCAGCTTGCTGCAGTCTCTCCTTCCAAATCTGTTCAAACAAACATTTCTCTCGTTTGGCCGGGGTCCAGGCCAAACACACACGGAGCGGCAGAGCGCAGGACGTTAACGCCGAAGTGTCCTGACAGCTCGCCCAGGTGCAGAGGAGACGAGGTCGAGACCAGACCAGACCAGACCAGACGAGGCCGAGACTAGACGAGAGCAGATGAGACCAGACGAGAGGCCGAGACGAGGCCGAGACCAGACCAGACGAGGCCGAGACCAGACGAGACCAGACGAGACCAGACGAGACGAGGCCGAGACCAGACGAGGCCGAGACCAGACGAGACGGCGCAGGAGACGGCGTCACTGTCCGCGGCGCGGCACGATGCAGCGCTCGATAATAAACCAACTCCAAAGACGCGGAGAATGAGGAGCGCAGAGACCGCGGAGGAGGTGGAGGAGGAGCGCATGGGCCCAGGAGGAGGTGGAGGAGGAAGAGGAGGAGCGCATGGGCCCAGGAGGAGGTGAAGGAGGAGGAGGAAGAGGAGGAGCGCAGAGACCGTGGAGGAGGTGGAGGAGGAGCACAGGGACCCAGGAGGAGGTGAAGCTCCTCAGCTGGCTTTGCCTCACTGCTGACAGACAGCTCCTCAGGGTGGTTTGGAAGAGAGCACTGCATGGCAGTGGTGTTAAGAGGCACACTTGAAGCTCTTTGGTCCCTTTGATGGAGGATGAAACCACAGAGAAATCAGAGTGCCGTAACAGGCCCTTCTCCACGCCATGCCTCGCCGAGCGTTCGCTGAAGTTCACACCATGTGACAGCCCTGAATGACTGGCTGGCAAGTCTGTTTATCCAGCTATCTGTTGATCCTAGCCATCAACTTCAAGTGCAGTACGTCTCTCTCTCTCTCTCTCTCTCTCTCTCTCTCTCTCTCTCTCTCTCTCCCACTCACTCTCCCTCTCTCTCTCTCTTTCTCTCTCCCATTCACTCTCCCTTCAAGTGTAGTACGTCTCTCTCTCTTTCTCCCACTCACTCTCCCTTCAAGTGCAGTATGTCTCTCTCTCTTCAAATTCAAATTCAAATTCAAATGTGCTTTATTGGCATGACTCAGAAAATAGTGTTGCCAAAGCAGTAACATGACAATACAAACATATACAATATTTGTTTTAAGGGGGGTCAAAGAAAGGAAACTTATAATACTAAACTAAAAGAAAGAAAAACTTATGTTTAAAAAAAAAATAGTAACTAAATCCATGTTTAAAGAATAGTAGTATAAATAGTTTTTGTTCATTGGTGGCAGTCATAAAGCCGGGACAAGTGATTTCAATTTGTGGGTAGAATATAGCTCTTAAGTGTTGATAATTGGGACATTCTGTGAGGAAGTGACATTCGTCCTCTACTACTCCAGTATTACAGAATTTACATATTCGACCCTTTTCTATTGCAAGGGAATGATCACTCAGATACTTTGACAGGAGTTTTCTATGACGATGGTTTTTAATTTCATTTAAATATGGTGCCAATTTGTAATCAATTCGAATAGTTCTGTAGCAGTGTAGCTTATTTAGTTGTTCGATTTTGCATTTCCATGTGTTAATGTAGTTTTGTTTTGCTGTGTTCTCTACTTCTTTTGCTATTAAAGCAATACTTGAGCTGCAGTTTTTCAGGTCGTGTTTTTGTATTATGAAGTTTAAGGGGTCACTCTCTGGGTGTTCACTCCTCAGCTGGGCAGCAGTGTGGTGATATTGCTCTGAATTGCTAGTCTGAAGATGATGCCAGAATTTGGTTGCTCTTTTTTGTATGTCTACAAGGAGGGGAAATCTTCCAAGCTCAGCTCTGCAGCCTCTTTCTCCCACTCACTCTCCCTTCAAGTGCAGTATGTCTCTCTCTCTATCTCCCACTCACTCTCCCTTCAAGTGCAATACGTCTCCCTCTCTCTCTCTCTTTCTCCCACTCACTCTCCCTTCAAGTGCAGTATGTCTCTCTCTCTCTCTCTGTCTCTCTCCCACTCACTCTCCCTTCAAGTGCAGTACGTCTCTCTCTCTCTCTCTGTCTCTCTCCCATTCACTCTCCCTTCAAGTGCAGTATGTCTCTCTCTCTCTCTCTCTCTCTCTCTCTCTCTTTCTTCCACTCACTCTCCCTGTCTGTCTTTCCTCTTGTGACTCTTTTCTCACACCTATGCATTGTGGGTATTGTAGTCGTCCTGTGATGAACTGATAAACATCTGCTGTTTCATCAATGGCAGCACCATAGAGACAGATATGACAGACACATGGGCTTGTACACTCTTCTATTTACAACAACAACAAAAACAACAACAGCTACAACAACAACACATTGCGTTTTCAAGCTTTTCAGGGACTCAGGTTTGATTCTGACCCGAGGCCATTTTTGCGTAACTACCCCATCTCCCTCTCTCCCACCCGAGGCCATTTTTGCGTAACTACCCCATCTCCCTCTCTCCCATCAATCTTCATTGTCCTGTCAAATAAAGGGAAACAAATGAGATGAGGGTGAGGATGGTCTCGTCCATGCACACAGCTCTTCCTCTTCCCTCAGCCTGGCCCCTGACTTCCTGCGTGAGAGACCCCCGTCATGCCTGCTGATTAGCCCGCCCGTCTGTGAGGGAGGCAGCGCTCGGCTCGGCTTGTGATCGTGGCAGGAAACATCTGCCCTGCGAGCCTGTGTGCTGTAATCAGATGCAGGCGTAAAGTGATGCTCCCTCTCAACATGAACAAACATGGAGAGCTTTCTCTCTATCTCTCTCCTTCTACACAAACAAGCAATGCAATCACTCTCTCATTTTCTTCCTGGGCATACCTTCCTCTTTTTCCCCAATCCCTCTTTCCCCTCCCTCCTCTCTCTGTATCTCTTTCTATATCCCCCTTTCTCTATGTATCTCCCCCTCTCTCTCTGTATCTCTCTCTCTCTCTATAGTCTGCTCACCTCTGTCCACCCTGTAGAGAGTTAGCCCGGCGGTGTGGGTTAGCATCTCTCTCTCTCTCTCTCTCTCTCTCTCTCTCTCTTTCTCTCCTGGCCTCCCTCATTATTTCGGCGCGGTGCAGCACGGCTCTTCCTCTGTGCCACCGCTGGCGTCTCCTGCGCCGCTCCTTGGGGGCTTTGTCTCGTTTCCCACCTCGTCGTCGGCCCCCTCATTAGAGCTCTCCCGTCGCCAGCGCGGGAGCAGCTGATGAAAACAAATGGCGTGTTTTAGCAGCGCGCTAGCGGGCGCTTCAGGGAGGGAGTTTGACCTGACACACTTGCGCTAATGATGGGGAATTAGACTCGGGATTAACCTTACGTGCTTGCTAATGCCACTCAAAAGTAATGGGGGGAAAGATGCTTTTGGTTCTGCAAATACAGTTCCTGGGTACAATCCAGTGCATAATGGTTTCTACCTGTGTAGATTGTGTTTGTGTGTGTGTGTGTGTGTGTGTGTGTGTGTGTGTGTGTGCATCTGTGTGTATGTGCATGATGTTTGAGATATGCATTTGATTGTGTGTGTGTGTGAGTGTATGACTTTGCGTGCAAATAAGTGTGTATTTGTGTGTGTCTAAAAGTGTTAGTGATTATGTGTGTGTGTATGTGTGTGTGTTGTGCGTGTTTACTTTTGTTGTGTGGGGATGACAGGGAGACACAGCACTTACCCTTGGCCAGATGCCATGTGGCACAAGCCCACCATATGCACTGCTGTAGCAGGGCTGGCAGAGCAGCATCATTAATAGACTGGAGTTATCACACACACACACACACTCTTTCTCTCATTAATAGACTGGAGTTATCACACACACACACACACACACACACACACATACACTTTCTCTCATTAATAGACTGGAGTTATCAGGCAAAATCTTTTATTTACTGTTACAAACCACAAGCAAGTGCACGTCAGAGTTTTGCCCAAAAATCTGCTTTTCCCCCCCTCCATCAAATACTTTCCGAGTTTTGTTTTGCACAATGCAGTCAGTTGCTGTCAAGCATATACCGATTGAATTTGTTATCATTCGTGGCCTTGTACTGTACTTGAATATTGAATGCAGCATGTTCCACTCTTGCCAATAGAACTGGTACAGTACATTTAGCTTCCCACTCTGCGTTTCGTGGAATAAGTGCATTGTGAGCCCATCAGAAATGATTCTTGGCTCCATGTGTTCTTGGGAACGTTAATGAATACTGATGCTTCAGGAGCAGACTATGAAAAGGGCTTTCATTGCATAGAGCACAGTTTGAAGCCACCATACAAAGTCCAACAGAGGACACGGAGAGAATATAAGATGCACGCATCTATAAAAACGTAAGAACCCCTTTATGAGTTGACAGGTAACCCTGCAAGAGTAACTGGGCTTACAGCTTCCACCACTGCCTCAGCTTTAAACTTCACTAAAACGGTGTCGGCTACATAAGGCTATTATAGTGAGCCTGGGCGCTCAGTTGAGCTGACTGCAAAAACTCTTGACAGCTGAAGTTTAAGGTAAAGAACACGGCCAGTTTTTGGGAAAATAGCTTATTCACCATCTAACCCAAAGTTGGATAAGAAGATACTTGTACATACTCACTGTGCATGCAATAACTCACTCTGACAGTGTTAGCGTAGCTTAGCACAATTCAGTGGAAGTGAGTTATACCAGTTAGCTTAGCACAATTCAGTGGAAGTGGGCTATACCAGTTAGGCTTGGTGCCCAGACCAGGTGCCCAGACCCAGTGCTTAGTGCCCGGACCAGGTGCCCAGACCATGTGCTTAGTGCCCGGACCCAATGCATAATGGTGGCTCAACAGACCCAGTGCTTAGTGGTGGTGCCCAGACCAGGTGCTTAATGGTGGCTAGACCCAGTGCTTAATGGTGGCTCAACCTCAACCAGAGCAGACAGTTGGATCTTGCTTGAGGAAGAAAGTCTAAATAATCTGGGCGGGATCTGGTACAGGCAGACACAGTGGTATGTTAGACTTGTGTGAGTGTGAGTGTGTGATGCGAGTGTGAGTGTGTGTGTGTGGCTTTATATGTGTGTGTGTATACTGTATGATCTACATAATGGCATTACAGACCTGAAATGGGTTAGAAACTAGTAGAATGAGTGATTATAACTTTGGCTGGATGTTCAGCCTTCTGGAAATCCTCCACACACACGCACACGCACACGCACACGCACACACCGAATGAGGGCACAGGGGAGGCTTAGGCAGTGAGTGAAGTCGGTGAAACGTGCTCCCTCTGACTGTCACCAGCCTGAGCTCTGTAATGAACATGACAAATGGATGAGGGCTTGTTCACGAGACACTGGCTCCCTCGCACACTCTCCTCCCCCCACGTTTTAATCAGCTGTCATGTAAACATTTCCTCTGTTCCTCTAACGCGGGCTTCAGAAGCAAGCACAGTATGCTGCGTTTCTCTCATTCCCACGTCTTTCAGTTCATGCGCACTGTAAGCTCGGAGTAAATCACTTGCCAAATCTGGCTTTCTACACAGGAACACAAATGCAAATGCCTCCGTAATTAATCATTTATTAGATCATGCCACCGATCGTGAGCGTTTGAATTCACTTTGTTGGCAGTGACGACTTTCTTCCTCCGTGAGTGTTTGATGTGGAGAGGTCTGATAACTCCACATCACAGCACAGCTGGGTGGCAGAGAGCAGCTGAATCACATTCTTTCATCTGGCCGTTTTAATTATACGTCTTCGGCCTTCGGAATGCATGTAAAGGATGCGTCTCTCCCCAGTGGCTTCTGCACACACACACACACCGAATGAGTGGCAGGGTGTCTATAGGTCAGCTGTGTGAGCTGAGAGGAAAGAAATCCTCGATGGCCGGCCAGCGCACGGACGTTGTTTTCCTAGTGACATTTTCACCTTGGACCATATGCATCTTGGGCAGGTTTCATGGCGGGTGTGTTTGGAGTCCGGCAGCGTGCATTAGTGGCTGGCGGGAATTCCCTGCGGAGTACATCTATAGCCTGGAGCTGTCTGCCCGGCACATGTTCATGTGTGTGTGTGAGATGGGGTGAGGTGTGTAAACCTGTCACTGGCCTCTCCGAGCACCAGCAGATCTGCCAAGGTGAGGCGCTGTGACCTGGCCACCTGTCCGTGACACACAGCCCTCCCTCTCTCTCTCCATGCATCCCTCACTCTTTCTCCCTCTCCATGCATCTCTCACTCTCTCCTCACACTCTCTCTCTCTCCATGCATCCTTCCCTCCCTCTCCACGGATCTCTCACTCTCTCCTCACACTCTCTCTCTCTCCATGCATCTCTCACTCTTTCTCTCTCTCCATGCATCTCTCACTCTTTCTCTCTCTCCATGTATCCTTCCCTCCCTCTCCACGCATCCCTCTCTCTGAACTCATCTCTCTCTCTCTCCACTCACCCCCTCTCTCCTCTCATCCCTCTCTCTTAGTCCTCCGCCCCTGCTCTCACAGTGCTGCTGCGCTGTTTGATTGATTAGGCCTGAGTGCTGCTGCGCTGTTTGATTGATTAGGCCTGAGTGCTGCCTTCTAATGTATGGGGCTGAGGAGATGAATGGGTGAGCAGCAGTGACTCTAAGCTCGCTCACTCAGGCCTGACGAAGGGGAGTCTAGTGTGACTGCCCTCCCTGCCCTTTGGTGACACACAACACCTCATCTCGGTCACGGCAGCTCAGCACAGGCTAGGAGATATCACACACACACACACACACACACACACACACACACACACACACACACTCCTCACCACTAAATCTTAAAGGTTTTAAAAACAACACCACTGATATAAAAGGTTGGAGTGAAATGCCTACTCTAAACATAAGTGCTAAATCGACTAAGACTGTAAACTGTTATAAATTATGGTCATACCCATCCACACACTAAATATTTGGCATGCATGTTTGAAATTCATAATGTCTCAGATGTATAATGTAAGAAAGAAGTTTCAACTTTGAGAAAAGTATCTACTTTAAAATGAAAATGTGACTTTAAATCTATCTACTAAAACACTGTCACACATTCTTACCAACCACATGCTTAAGTTTTAATGTGAGCTTTTATAAGGCATAACCCAAAACTGCCTTAGACATAAAGGAGGAATTAGGTACGTGCTAAAAATATACTTTAAAAAAAAGAAGATACCTTAAATCTATTTTATCTGAAAGATGTCCCAGACTGAGAGAGAGAGAGAGAGAGAGAGAGAGGGAGAGAGAGAGAGATAGAGGGCGAGAGAGGACGAGAGAGGGCGAGAGGGAGAGAGAAAGAGAGAGAGGGAGAGAGAGAAAGAGGGGAGAGAGAGAAACAGGCCGAGGCAGGTAGGACGGATTAGAGTGTTTGGAGATGTTCTTGAGGTCCCTGTCATCCTGCCATCATGTGGACTTCCTGTGTGTGTTAGTGGAGCTTAGCGCCGGCAAATGGAGTGGATGCCCACCTGCTGCATGTCTGTGTGAGGCCACACATCCCCCAGCCAGCTCTAGTGTGTCTGGCTGGGGGATGTGTGACGTTAAACAGTGTAGGGCTTAAACTACAACCCTGTCGTACTCCCCTCCTTTGGTGAAAGAAATCAGTCATGTTACATCCTACAAGTATCCTACACTTAATATGAGGTTGAAAAGCTTTAGAATAGCCAATTGAAATGTGAGGTTTGCATGCACTAGCATCTCGTTCAGAGCACATGCTTTTCTTGGCTGTAGTTTGTTTAGCTTTTCCACAAGCTCTTTCTGGGTTATTGGAAAATCCAATGGGTTTTGATTATCTTTTATGGAAATTTCAAGGTTTTCCAGTCTGTTAGATATTTGTTGCTGGTCAGAATTTAGTGTGGGATGATTAAATAGGTTTGTGAAATGCTCTCTCCATATTGTACCATTCTGGAGCTAAATCATCATGAGGCCTTTTGTTGAAATGTTTCCAGTTTTCCCAGAATTTGTTTGAGTCAAGTGATTCTTCTATATCATTCAGTTGGCTTTGCATATATTTATTTTTCTTTGCTCTTACTGTATTTTTGTACCTCTTGAGGCATTCAGTATACAGAGCGCGTATGTCTTGGTTGTCTGGTTGCCGGTGTATCTGGTTGGATAATTTTCTTAAGCTTTTTCTCTGATTTTTACATTCAGAATCAATCCAATGGTCTGATTTATTTTTCTTTTGTTTGTTTTTAATTGTGGTCAAATTTGAAATTTGAGCCACATAATGGAATAGCTTATGTAGATGGTTTACGGCCAAGTTAATGCCTTCTTTATCATGGGGGTAGTTTGTCGATAGAAATGAGTTCAGGAGTGATTGTGTTTCTGGGTGACCAATTGACTTTTCATAGTTTTTGGAGCTTTCTTTATCCCACCGATAGCTCGGTTTGATTTTGAACATTTTCTCAGGATTTATGTAGGTGTTGGGGGTCTCTGATCTGTTTAAATAGACTGTTATTTGACTGTGGTCAGACAATGGTGTCAGTGGCTTGACTGTGAAGGCTCTCAGAAAGTTCATGTTTAAGTCTGTTATGGCGTAATCCACAGTACTACTGCCAAGATTTGAACCATAGGTGTATCGACCAAGGGAGTCACCCCGTAGCCTGCCATTGACTATGCACAGACCCAGGCTTCGGCAGAGCCGGAGCAGTTCCTTTCCATGGACATTTGTGGACTTGTCGTAGTTTTGTCTAGGGGAGTAAGTAGGGAAATAGATGTTATCTCCTGTAATGAAGTCATCACCTTGTGTGCTGACAAAATCAAGTCCCTCACCAGTCCTAGAGTTTAGATCTCCACAGATCATAACATGCCCCTGAGTCTGGAAGTGGCTGATTTCTCCCTCTAGGTCAGAGAAGATATCCTCATTGTAGTAGGGGGACTTAATGAATGGGGGGTATATAAATTGCACAGAGGAAGAGGTTTTGAGGTGTCAGTATGGTTTCTTTTTTTATTTTCAGCCACAAATTATTTTTTCCTTTTTTGATTATTTCTATTGAGGGTAAGAGTTCTGACTTAAACCAAATAAGCATCCCTCCTGAGTCTCTACCTTGGGTCACGCCTTTTAGTTTAGTGGATGGGATAACTAGCTCTCTGTAACCTGGGGGACAGTCTCTCTCTTTTTCTCTCTCCAGCCAACTCTAGTGTGTCTCACTCTCTCTTTTCCTCTCTCCTCCCTCTCTTTCTCTCTCTCTCCCTCTCTCCTCCCTCTGTTTCTCTCTCTCTCTTCCCAGTGTTTCACCTCTGGGTTTGCCACTATGACAGACACGCTGAGCACTTATGGATTCAGACAATGTCACTCCACAAAATATGCATGTGTGTGTGTGTGTGTGTGTGTGTATCTATGGTCTTTTGGGCCCCCACCGTGAAGGTGCTAGGGTTAGGCAAGGGTTAAGGTTAGGGTTATAGTGTGTGTGTGTGTGTGTGTCTGTGGGAGTGTGTATGTCAGAGAGTTTGTGTGTCTTTGTGTACGTCTGCTGGCCTGTACTTGTGTGTGTGTGTGTCTGGGTGTGCATGTGTACTCGATGTGAGTCACACCATTTGCCATCCCATTAAATCAATGTATCACCCTTATTCTAATCATACCAGGCTAACATACAGACACATGCAGGTAATGATGGCCTGTCACTGAAGGGGGATAAGGAGGGGAAGCTTGAGCACACACACACACGGCACACACACATATACACACACACACACATGCTCGCACACACACACACACACACACGGCACCAGGCGCACTGCTAGATAATTTGGGCCCTATGACAGACAATAATTCTGCCCCCCGATAATATACAGTATTATTCGGGGGGGGGGGGGGGCTCTCTAAGGGCTGGGCCCTCAGAATCGTCCTAACCCCCCCAGCGGCGCCCCTGCACGTTACACACACACACACACACACACACACACAGGTAGTGGATGGACACACCGTAATCACTCCTCCATATCTCGGCCTCTCGGTCTTGGACTGAGGCCATTACTACAGAGATGATTGGATATTAGGGACATTACTGTTCAAGAGATGCTATTACATCCAAAGGTGGATAGTTAGCCGGCCTTATTGGTGGCCTGTTCCTCCTGATTAGTTATGAATCCATTCCATGTTTCCATTGCCCAATTCAAAACTACGAGCTCTTAAGAATCAGGCTCCACTCAGAGGTATTTATACTGTCTGATTTGATTGGCTGTGGGCAAGAGGCAATATTGATGTAAGCACCCTAACTAGATTCCAAGTGTCAAGTCCTGCATGGAGCATTAGGGGTACGGAAACAGCTGGTCCCAGGGTTGGCCTGGTCAGCATCAATCCAGCGCAAATGAGATCGCCCACCCCTCGGCTGTGCTGGGACATAATCGAGTTTTGCAACATATTATGGTGACAGCCCAAAGATGGCATCGCCGGAGCCACTTGCCTGGCACCAGAACTAATGTCTTAAGTGGCCTCTGCATTTTCCTGTTGCTCTGGGCAAGAAATATGTATCATTTTCTCGTTTATCTATTTGTTTTACGATTTATTTATAGTTTGTTGGGAACAGTGAAAACCAATATTGGAAATTCTATATTTTAATTCTCATCCCAAAATAGAAGAGGACCAACGTGATGAAGCACAAACACAAAGATCGTCCTGCCGTTGTGGTTTGGGGGAAAGCACCATGACTCAGTTCAGTTTACTCTGAATCAAGTGACAACAGGATATAGCAGATCGTTACCAGATTGAACATCAAATATCAGTCTTTATTCTTTATGACTTTATGACTTAAGACTTTATTCTTATGGTGTAATATGCCATAAGAAATGTGAGGACATTTGCATTGCAGTAACAGTAACACGCTTACAGCGTAATGAGAAATATATGGATTCACTGGAATACGAGATGAGAGACTATT
The DNA here is from genome assembly GCF_018492685.1 of Alosa sapidissima. Taxonomy (NCBI): domain Eukaryota; kingdom Metazoa; phylum Chordata; class Actinopteri; order Clupeiformes; family Clupeidae; genus Alosa; species Alosa sapidissima. The sequence goes on along the minus strand of NC_055968.1, from coordinate 34,536,919 downwards.
CTCTGAAGGTGCAACAAGCTGAGATGAGGTACTGAGAATGAGTTTGAGCTGTAGGTGCATGATTTTAATCAGAAACGAGGCCCAAAGCCAGTCTATGTGTTTTATTATGCATGTTGGAGTTCACCTTTTAAATCCTTTTAATGTTCCGACTTTTCTCTGGCTCTGAAATATTCTCTAGAAATGTTATTACACCGCGGTGGAGTTCGTCAAGTTGAACCAGTGATCCCATTAAAAATACGCGTCCACTCACCCGTGCCATCCAGCGATCGGAGCCAGGGATGTGGGCTCTTTCCTGTCTCCTGCAGGAATCAGAACCGGTGTTCTGCCGCTCGCTCCAGCACTTGTTCAGTGAGATGAAAGTGCTCTTTAAAAAGCCGGCGCAGGTTGTAATTGAGCTGGGCTCTCGCTGGGGACTGACTCAGAGCTCTGCGTCTCCACGGTCCTTCATTCCTGGCCCCTGCAGCGGTCAGGAGGCGGCGAGCAGCGCGGCTCGGTCTCCAGACAAGGCCCGGTGGATGGAGCAGGCAGTGGTGGCGGTCGTCGCGGAAATCATTACGACGAGACGGTGCTCGAGCTCTCCTGCGAGGCGACACCAGTTAATGGGACCGTGCTGTTCCAGCTGGCTGCGCTCAGGAGCGGCCGTCTGGAGGGGGCTTAGGCGTCGCCACGGTGACATCCTGTCCATCATGGCAACACAGTGCCGCTCCACACAACCATGGCAGACGAGTGGGGAGTTGGGTTCTGTCAGGAAGACTTTGTCTTACACAGCCTTTGTTACGTTGTGACTATAACCATTAAGTACAGTGTAAGTATAAGTATAAGTATACTCTTTTGATCCCGTGAGGGAAATTTGGTCTCTGCATTTATCCCAATCCGTGAATTAGTGAAACACACACAGCACACAGTGAGGTGAAGCACACACTAATCCCGGCGCAGTGAGCTGCCTGCAACAACAGCGCTCGGGGAGCAGTGAGTGGTTAGGTGCCTTGCTCAAGGGCACTTCAGCCGTGCCTACTGGTCAGGGTTCAAACCGGCAACCCTCCGGTTACAAGTCCGAAGCGCTAACCAGTAGGCCATGGCTGTCCCCTATAACCATTAAGTACAGATACAGACTGCTTATCAGTGAAGTACTAGCCGTCCAAAGACCAAAGACTTTTCCCCTAACCAAAACACTCACTCAATTCTTAGACTTTTAGGCATGAGGCTTTTAAACTTTACTTAACAGAAGGCTGTGTAAGGCTGTGCAACCATATCCTTTTTGCTTCTCAGAGGTACAAACAAGCTCTTCCATATAACGCTGTAGCCAAATCTAAACATGCTGTAGCTAAATGGAAAATATAGCAACAGGTTTCCTGTTACATGAATTGTAAATTACAGTATAGTAGGTTGATTTTCTACATAATAGGCAAATATAGGCAGTATATATATATATATATATATATATATATATATATATATATATATATATATATATTAAGGCAATATATTTTGTAGCATATGGGTAATTAATCTACATATAATAACAAATAACAAAAAAATAAAATAACACATTCTGCGTTGACAGTTTGACTGTGGGCCCACCCCAGTTTTATCCATAGTCATATAACAATCACCAGTTTGGAAAATGAATCCTAAGCTTCCCATTTATTTATTATGGGCAAAAAGAGAGAACTGTGCCAGGCACTATCCACATTTACAGAGACATTTCAGTCCCCGCTTTGAGATTACTTAGATTGATGAGGATGTCTGCACACATACTTGATGTATTGAGCCTTCACTTCAGAAAAGCCTTCTTGCAAATATACTTATTTGTGTATGTGTGTGTTTATGTGTGTGTGTGTTTGGGTTTGTTTTCAGCCTCCCAAAGGCATTCTTCTATGAGCAAACCTCCAGGCTGAGGCAGTATTTTATCATTAGAGCTCCATCCCATAATGCCTTATGGAGAAGAACTAAGATACACAAAGTTACCATGGAGTCAAATGGAATCTTAGGGCAGCCAGTCGGCACTCGCACCTGGTAGCAGGATGGACAAACTGCTTTTGATACGACTGCAAAACAAACCAACTGCACAGAAATGTGTGTGTTGGTATAGTCAAATGCTGTCTTGCTGTAGAGAGCAGAACTTAACACACCTGTTGTTAGCGCCATGCCTGGGAGGTAAACCTCACCCATGGCATTCAGATGCCGAGTGACTGGTAAGAGTGGAAAACAAATAAATAAAATGTTATTTACCCGGCACTGTGATTTCACGTAATCCCACTTAATCCACACACCTTGACAGACAGAGGTAACTCAAGGTGATAGTGCAGGTGCAGGCTCATGTGCAACACGCAGTGAACTAAGCAATAAGAACACAGCGAGGCCTGACACCTGGTCTTCTTTACTCGCCATTCTTACCCACAACACCGCTGAAGAGGGATGTGCACAGGGCAGTTCTATAGTTGCCCGGGCAACTGCCCGTCTGCCCTCTTTGACTGAGCTGCCCCCTCCAAAAAAAACAAACAAAAACATATTTCTATATTCAGGGATTAAAGTTCTCCATCGCTATAACAAATATCCGTCACCTGATTTATGGAGAGGCCATGGTGTCATTGTAGATCCGCAAGGCGGAAAATCTCTTCAGGTCCATGTAGAAAATAAACAAACTATCGCTTTTATTTTGAAACTTGTCTTCACGGCTCTCCTGCGCTTGCCGCGCCTCTGCCTTTCACACGGCATGTCTTATGCGTGAGTGCAGAGAGGTGTGTCCGAAATGTCAGCTGGAATAGTGACATGACGTGAGTCGGCGAGCAGTGATGTCTAGGGATGTCACCGGTGGACTACTTGAAACTTTGAGAATTCAAAATTCAAATTCTGTTAGAAATAAACTTTGAATAGCCTACATGTAGTAGAAGCATATTTTTCGTCCAATGTCGATACAAATGAACGATATTAGACAGCTACCCTTTATGCTGCAGTTTTGCATGTGAAAATACAGACATGTATAACGAATCTATTTGATAGAGAATATGTGAAGTCTGAACCATTAAGATGGGTAAAAGGTGAAGCATCAGTATAGTAGCCTAAAGGCTATTAAACAACTTTAAACAGGTGAATTGCTCATAAACAATCAGAATGGGGCATTCAGAAACAAAAGCAATGATGATTGACATAATGAAGATGTTGCCGTTGTATTCAGGAAACGTTTAAAATAGCCTCAGCTGGAGTTAGCCTGGAAGCCAGGCCAAATTTAACCCCACCCACAAAATTTGAAGTTGGGAAATCTGGTCCGGACTTGCTCTATTGACAAGCTTCTATGCCCTTATGAAAATTCGGCGACTAATCAAATCGTCTGGGCGGGCTTTATACGATGATGGATAGATGAGTAGACCAATCAAATCGTCTGGGCGGGCTTTATACGACGATGGATACTGTAGATGAGCAACAGTGTCTAGTCATTCATGTGACCTGAGTGTGCTTCTTGAGTTTGTTTACAACTAAGAGGCTTTGTTTAAATACGTTTAGATGTCACTATCGCATCTGTTGTACAAGTTATTGTCTGCGCAATAACTAAAAAAAAAAAGAAAAACAGAAAACAGTGATTAAGGCATTTGTGGAGAAGAAGGATGTTTGGTAGGATTCACGGTAGGCTATTTCATTACTCTGATTTGTTAGGTCTATCCAATTGTGTGCAGACACATTTTTTTTTACCCTGTATCGGCTGAAACACGCCCCATAATCACATTCCATAATCCACATTCTGAATAGAACTGACTCAGGCTAATCTGGAGTATCCCAACAGGGCTCAGTTGAACCTGTAATCTGAACACTGTTCACACAACGTTATTAGTAGGTTAAACAAACTGAACAGCAGAATCTGCAAATAGCCTAGGCTGCAGGTTCAAATATATCAAATCAACTTTGCAAATGCAAGCCTAGTCTTTATTTTATTTAATGACGTTAGCCTAAAATAGTGTTTGTCATTCTCTAATCGGCTAACCGGATGTGCTAAAAGTGTCCGAGTAGGTCTGAGTAGGCTGTAGTTGCATTATGCTAGCAGATAGCCTAAATTCATCATTGTCAGCTAAGCTATCATCAACACAATACAGGGCTCAGCCATGGGTACATTTCTTTCAGATAAGAGCAACGGCCCCTCACAATGTCTGTGCACATTTCTGCCACTCACATACATCTCACGGGCCAAGCATTCATCATTCAGCAGACAGACTGGACACTTCAGAAGGCAAACATGCTACAATGAATACATCTGTAATGCACCTGGAGTGTGTGTGTGTGTGTGTGTGTGAGTGTGTGTGTGTGAGTGTGAGAGAGTGTGTGTGTATGTGTGTGTGTGTGTGTGTGTGCGCGCGCGCACCTGTGCTATGCGGTGCATGCTTAAACTACAGAATCAACTGACAGCAGCAGGCCTAACAAGCTTCAGGTTATTTTGGAGAGCCAGACAGTCTGCTTTGCTTCTGGCCCGTATATGAGGAGGCAGTGTGGTAACTGAGAACATAGACTCCAGAAAAAAAAACAAGCATTACCTCTTTCCAGCTAAAGGCCAACTCTCTCTCTTTCTCTCCCTCCCTCTCTCTCTCTCTCTCCTTCTCTCTCTCTTTCTCTCTCTCTCTGTTTCTCCTCACTTTCTGAAAGAGAAAAGTAGCTAGTTTGCCAGTAGACAGAGTGTGAACTCTAGTCTGTGTGCAGGTGTGGAGGGGGTAGCCATTGATCCAGAGACAGTTCTGGTCTGGTTCCGCCTGACCTGGGCGAGACGTGGGCCAGGTCCGGTCCAGGTCCGGTCCAGCTGTGAAGCAGATCTGGCGGCTGCTGTCTGGACATCCATGTGCACTGCTGCCCTGCTGTGTGTGTGTGTGAAGGTGGGGGGGGTCAGAACAGCGCCGCTTAATGATCTTCTGACAGAGACAAGACGTGGCGCTGCACGGCGAGCGAAAACTTTTCTTGTCTGTCTGTCTTCCTCGTTGACATCCTCGGCCGCCGCCGCCAATGTCCATCAGATCTCCCACTAACAAGGCCCTCACCTCTCTCCTGCCCCTCTTCGTACTGTCCAGTCACAATTAGATGGCCGGCAAGCCAACAAAAAGTCGATGTAACAGACATTTGTCTGCACCACAGAGGTCAAATCCCCACAGGTTACAGAGTGAACTCGATTCTTCAAAACTTTTTCTTGTTTTCAGGGAATGAGCTAAATGAAAAGTGCATGTCATGCTAAAAAAAATCGATGCACCTTTACTGCACGATCTGTTGTGTAAGATTTAGTGAAAGCAGCTGGGATTGTAGCACGGGAGACTGTAGCAGCTCAGCACTGCAGGAGCAGAGAGTACAAATAAGCAGTAAAAAACCCTTTACACTGTGAAACACACTGAAAGAGCCCTCTTTATGTGCCAAGATACTTTCTACACAAAACTATTCATCATAGCGTGGTTTGCAAGGTGACTTACACGAAACAGACTGCTTTTCTTTTCATAAGCTTCGCTCTACTGGGACTGAAGCAGCAAACAACATCGATGCGTCTCAAATCCAAACCACATGTCTAATTATTGCCACTTGTCATTGACAGCATCAATTTCATGGTGTTTTCATATTATAGTCATTGTAGTGAAGTACACAAAAACTGTAAAGCTAGCGCAGAGTACATTTCCTGCTTTAATGCTGATGGTGTCCTGTTGTTTCACAGAGAAGTGCAGCACTTTCACATGTTTAAAGCATACTCTGACTGCACTTTCACATGTTTAAAGCATACTCTGATTTCACATGTTTAAAGCATACTCTGACTGCACTTTAACATGTTTAAAGCATACTCTGACTGCACTTTCACATGTTTAAAGCATACTCTGATTTCACATGTTTAAAGCATAGTCTGATTTCACATGTTTAAAGCATACTCTGACTGCACTTTCTCATGTTTAAAGCACTTTGACTGCCTTGTGTGCAGTATTACTGCCTCAGCATGTGTGCTAGCCACTTTGTGCGGATGCCAACGGCATAACACACAGCAAACACACCTGAGGAAATATTTTGTGACACTTGTTGATTTATTCACTCTTGGATGCCGTTTTAAATAAGTGCTATTGATCGCTCTGGCATGTTTAATGGAGGCCAAGCAGACGGGCTATTCAAACGCTAGTCAGCACCTCCACCTGACCCACCGGCAGTGCCCTCTAATGATGTCTACATCCCTGCTTTGATATTCACGGCCTGTGTTGACGAATCTGCCATTTTAAACGCTTGACCTCCAATCTGGACTCTGCTTCAGGGGTTTTGTTCTTGTTTGTTTTTGGACTCCTCTGCAGTGAAAGGAAACGCAGCAGCAGATTGAGGTTTGCGGGGGCTACGTGTTTTTTTTTTTCTGTTGATGTTGCGTTTCCTCCTCATCAAGAGAAGGTAAATGGTTAGGGTCAAGCGCGGTGAGGCGGTAGGCTCATTATAAAGATCTCGGCGTGCTGGGACCAAGACAAGTATGCACATTTCTTTGTGCTCTCCGAGGAGAGAACATCGGAAAATGGGGGTTTGCAGCAACGAGGCTCTGAACTGAGTCTAGAGTAATGGACCAGAGCTCTAATTACCACAAATGAGCTGTGCACACACACACACAGCAAGTAGACTTTGTGAATTGTTTGCAAATATTTACCCTGCTGGGTTGCATAAAGCGTGTGTGGGCCGTGTGCTAGAGAGAGGTGACTTCAGGCTGACTGAGTGAAGAGTTTTACAACACGCACAACCCCCTGGAACGACAGTCCCTCGATCTTTACCACTCTGCCAAAGGAAGGGGGAAAAAAAATGTTAAAAGCACCCACTTACAAAAGGTCACCAAAGGTCAGGGAGCAGAGGTTAACTGCAGCTTTTTTGCCTGAAAGGAGCTCTGACAACAGCCTCAAAAACAAAAAGAAATCAGGGGTCAAACAGAGCGAACAAACTCTGGCCTCTGCATCACTTAAATGGCCACAACAACAATCAATTTGTCAAGGACTGAAGAGCTGCCACAGTCAAGGGCTGGGCTGGGCATTGGAGGAGCAGCCCTCGCGGCCAGAGCTAAGGAGAACATGTGCAGAGAGGAGTAGCTAAGGAGCAGCCCTGAGAGCAGAGCTAAGGAGAAGGGCTGGGCTGGGCAGTGGAGGAGTAGCCCTCAGAGGAGAACAGCTGAGCAGAGAGGAGAGAGTAGTGAGGAGCAGAGTCCTGCACGGGACCATTTTTGGAGACCCACACCCGCAAAGTTCAGCAACTGATCCGACCCGTCACCCGTGAAAATATCAAAGTTAAATCTGCACCCGCCCAGACCCATTACCCGACCCGTGCTCGTGATAAATCACACACAAGCTAAAATCATTCCAATTAAAGTGCTTTTTGTCTCGCACCTCTCAACATCACAATTTAGGCTCTCTAATGAAACAGCCTAACGGGCGCTTTCTTTTGCTAGTGGAGCACACAGGGCTACAAAAATAGCCTAATACAAACATTTAACTGGCCCCTGTCAACTTTCACATTTGATTTGAGTATTTCGCATTCAATCTAAATCTTAAGCTAATGAACAATATAGCCTAAAGTGCGCTTCCTTTTGCACAATTCAAGTAGCCTACCATTTCCTTATCATTTTGCATTAGGGCTAAATCTTACAATAATGAACTATAGCCCAAAGCTGGCTGCATCAGAGCATTACACAAATAGACCTATTAATGTTACAAGAAAAAAAAACTATTACAAGAAAAAATACAACCTGAGCCTGTCAATCACAAACAATAGGTAGCCTATGTAGGCCTATGCCTATGCTGGCAACGCTCCAACAATGAGATGCATCAAAGAAATCAAAGTCTTAGTAGTGATCATTACCTATCGTTGACTAAAACACATATTTGTGATGTGGTAATGGTAATTTAGACATACATATTTTTAATTCATTTTTATTTCAGCAAGCTAAAATACTGTTTTGGTGCTCATCCACTACTAGCCCTGCAAGTAGTTCATTATCCGCCCGCATCCCCGCCCGTGAATTTTAGAAATGCCACAATCCACCCGTTTTAGCAACTTTTATGCGGGTACCCGACCCGTTGCAGTACCCTGGTGAGGAGCTTGGAGAACTGTGCTAAAACATTCAATGATCCTGCTGTGAATGAACTGCACACTGGGGACATTCAGGTATTTCTCTGCGTTCAGTTTAAATCTACCTCCCTCTCTCTTTAAATATGACCGCTGGGTAGCAAGGACACTTAATATATTACTGAGTTAAAATCAGCGTTCTCACCTCAATAAATTGTTAAGTGTTTGAATTTGAACAATATGTCAGGAAGATGTTCTCCTGACAGAGTGTGATCAGGGGGGGGGGGGGGGGGGGGTGATGAGACAGCCCTCTCTTCTCTCTGTGACCTGATTCTGACTGGGAGATACCATTATTCAGGGCAGAGAGGCGCCTGGAGAGTGGAGTGGGGGGGGGGGGGTGCAGGGGGACGGGGTGGCGGGGGCGGGGGGGGGGGGGGGGGTCTGCAGGATAATCATCAATAACTCCACTCTACCTCATACATTATGTTTAAAGATGGGGTTCGGTGGGGGTGGATGGGAGGGGGGATCATTACCCTAAAAAAAGTTTCTGCCCATGTGCTATTTTTAAGTCATCTCCTCCGTAGCCTTTGGTAATTTAAAACCGTCTTGGCCAGACTTTCCACTGAAAAAAAGACACATTTATCACGGGGAGAAGACAGGGCTGTTCACAGCGGGGACATATGAAGATCCCGCAGAAAGAGGAGGAGGAGGAGGAGAAGAAGAGAAAAAAAGGGATGTTGTTCTCTGGCATAACCCCTCTCAGGCCCCATCAGGGGGATGCGTGGTGTGCGACAGAGATGGATGTCGGGCCAAACATGTGGGAACCCAAAAACATCTGCTCCCTGAGTCTCATTACCGGCCCGCACCATAACGGAGAGGACAGTTCCAGCTTCTGCCCAACAGGCTACCTTTACCTCCACAGGGCCAGCAAACAGGAGAGCACTTTAATGAAGTCCAGGAGAGGACAGGAGTCAGAGTCACATGCTCAGGAGCTCAGGACACAACGAGAGCCGCACACACACAACCACACTCTGCAGTCACATTCCGCACAGAACTCCTGCTTCCCTGCACTCCGGAATGGCATTATTACAGCACTTCTCAAGGTTCCGGAATAGCATTATTACAGCACTCCTCAAGGTTCCGGAATGGCATTATTACAGCACTCCTCAAGGTTCCGGAATGGCATTATTACTCTGGCTTCTCAGCACCCCGGAATAGTTTCTTTATCTTGCTGCTGAAGGGGGCTCCACTATTACAGCTAAAACACGGTTCCTCTGCCGCCCTCTCACAGCGCTGGCATGCTGGAAAAGGCGCTTTATTCCTGTCTGTGCTATACGTTCCAATTAACCACCTGCAGAGACGAGGTGTGCAGTTAGCCTGCATGGCCCTCGTGGGGGGGGGGGGGGGGGGGGGGTCGGTCAGTGCGGTGGGGGGTGCAGAAATTCTCACACGGCGGCAGCCGACTCTGGCTCACCTACCTGTAATCAGAGTGTCAGGTGCACTCTGGGAATTAGGGGCTGTGTCCGCGGGCCCAGGCGTCTCCCTCGGAGTCGGTTGCAGGAGGCAATTAGGAGCAAACGGGTGTCAAACAGGAAGAGATGTCAGGAGGGGAGTCATGCGGAAAAAGGCTGCCCGCCTGCTGCTGAAGTTAGAGAGCCTCAGAGAGCTGCAGCAGAGCAGTCAGCCTAACCACCACAGCAGTCTGCACCGCGCAACACAGCTCCAACACACATACACACAGTAAATAAACACACACACATCACACACACATACACACACTAAATAAACACACACACACATATACACACTAAATAAACACACACACATCACACACACATACACACACACACACACACACACACACACACATTACACCAACAGCACCCCGCAACACGGCTCCAACACACATACACACACTAAATAAACACACGCACATCACACACACATACACACACACACACACACACACACACACATTACACCAACAGCACCCTGCAACACAGCTCCAACACACATACACACACTAAATAAACACACACACACATCATACATACACACACTAAATGAACACACACATCACACCAATAGCACACGTACACCAGTCAGCCTAACCACCACAGCTCCGTGACATACACACACTACATAAATACACACACACACACATCACACCAAGAACACACGTGTTGACTCTCATTTACAGTATACAGTGAGATAGTCCAGGGAACACGCAGTGCAGAGAGCTTTCATAATCTGCAACCAATTCTGCCTCACAAACCTGGCTTCATGTCGGGGTCCAGGTGCATCTCGTGACCTAGGTCACTGTCGGAGCGTGTGTGTGTGTGTGTGTGTGTGTGTCACTGGTGTCATCCAGAGGACAGTCCACCCCACCACGCCATGCCTCCACAGTCTAATCCAAGCCATAATCTCACTCCTTATTCTCTATTTTTAATCTGGCCCCTGCATGACCTCCCCATGACCTTTAATCTATATACCAACAATGCATCCAAACACACAAACAAACAAACAAACAAACAAGCCGGCGACTTAAAGACATCACTTCCCATCGCGCTGCTTTGCGCTGGGGCTTAATAAAAGAAAGGATCAAGACAAAGCCAAACATGGCCAGTGGATTAGAGGGAGACAAAAGCATGCAGTACCTTCAAAAATGAAACGGCCGGATTAAAATGGAACTTTTCTCAGAAGGAGGGTTTGGGAAGGAGAAAGGAAGGAATGAGAAGACGTCCAGGGGAAGAGGGGGAGGGGGGTGGCTAGGGGGAGGAGGAGGAGGTTGCCCCAGTGGAAGTTGCCCTGTTGGAAGTTGCCCTGATGTGTTGATCCCCCCCCCGCCCCCCTCTCCTTCTCGCTCCTCAATTAGTGGCCAGGTCTTGGCCTGCGTTGTTGGCAGTGGGGTGTTCAGCTAATGCAGCGTGAACAAGTCATTATGCTGCCCACAGATGGACGCGGCCATGCAGTGGAGCCCCGGTGCTCTCTTCAAAAGGACCAGGGCCTGGACACACACACACACACACACACACACACACACACACACACACACACACACACACACACACACACACACACACACACAGCCCCTATGCTCCCCTCAAAAGGACCTCTCTAACTGGAGGCCCACCAGAGCCCAGACACACACACACACACACACACACACACACTCACACACAACCGGACCTGCCACCCTGTGTAGTAGTCTGACAGCACAGGACCCATCACAGAGATGTCCACAACAGAGAGAGAGGGAGGGAAAGAGAGAGAGGGAACAGAGGGAGCAGAGGGAGGGAGAGAGAGAGAACAGAGGGAGGGAGAGAGACAGAAAAAGGGAACAGAGAGAGTGAGGGAGAGGGAGTGAGAGGGAGCAGAGGGAGTGAGAGACGGAGAGAGAGAACAGGGGAGGGAGAGGGAACAGAGGGAGTGAGAGAGAGAGAGGGAACCGAGGGAAGGAGAGAGAGAACGGAGGGAGTAAGAGAGAAAGGGAGAGAGGGAACCAAGGGAGTGAGGGAGAGGGGACAAAGAGGGGAGGATATAAAGAGTTGGAGGGAGAGCAAGAGATAAAAAGGAGGGAGAAGATGTGACGCCAGACACTAGGGCTTGGGAGGGCTCATGGAGATGTGGGGGAAGATGAAGATGAAGATGAAGGCCCCCTTACTCTTGTTTGCTGTAGCCCTCTGGCTTTTGAATAAAATAAGAAACAGCTGAGTTATCTCTGATCAAACTTGAATTAAAGAAAAAAAACTTCTATTCAGTCTGTCAGTGCACTGAGTTTAAAAACAAGTTTCTATCTTTTGTCCAAACACTCGCTCTCAGTCAAAAAATTTTTGTAATATAAGCAATACATTTCTTCAGTTAAAACCCTTTACATTTTGCACATGATTTGACATATTTGTTTTAATTCTTTGAGACAGTTTGACATTGATGTAATCACCGCCGGGCACTTTACACTTAAAGAAACAAACTCCTACGGCAAGGGAGCACAGATGAAGTGTTGATTGTTGTTGTAGCCATTTGAGACTTCATTCATCACCCATCCATCCATCCATCCATCCATCCATCAATCCAGTCTTCTATGCTCTGCTCTTAAACATCGCACAGAGCTCACTTTACCTGAAGCATTAAATCATTACGTTCCCTCCAGCCAACGGAATTCCCATTAGCTTCAAGCCTTCCGTTGCCCTCGGCCAGAAGCACTGGTGGTGGTTATGACTCTGGGGCGGTGTGTGTAGGCCTTCCAAAGTGCAGACCTTGAGCTGAGTCACAGAGCCTCATGCAGCTGTTAAGTGTCTGCGAGAGGCTGCGCTGATGGCTGCGTCATGATAACCTCTTGACCTCTGTGCCCCCGGGCAGCCGCGGTCAGGAGACATGTAAACATGCTTTACAGCCACATAAAACTTTGGGGAGGTCGGGGCACATCCAAGCGGAGCTCGGCCTGTTTTTATTGTGTGTGTGTGGGGGGGGGGGGTGCACTCTGGGCTTTTAAACAGTCAGGCAGTTAGGGGCTGAGTGAGTAAGCGCGCTCGACAGAGATGATGTCAAAGAGGCATCGCACCGAACTGCGCGGTGTAGTCAGGCAGGAAAACAGTCCTCCCACGGCCTCCTGCACTTCATCACGACTTGGCCACCATCGCCTCTCTCTGCATCCTTTAAGAGCTCGGGAGCGTAACGCAAGACGAGGAGGACAAGTTCAGCTACGCATGAAACTACAACTCAGATCTACGACGTGCACCGAGCGTGTCTATAGTGACTATTTCAGAACATCACTGGCCTGCAGAGGAACATTTGATCCAGAAACATAGCCAATAAAACCGCAGTCAAACATTGTAAACCTGGCCAGACGAGGTTACGGCTGTATGCTTCCTGGATGCAAGTTTATTTATGAGCTGCGCTGGTGGCTTATGGGTCTCTGTAGTCTGTGTATTGTCTCCAGTGCTACAGGCTGTCACAGCGAACAGTAAAATAGTCTCTTTGAACCACAACACTTTGGCGTCCCGCTGCGTTTAAGGGGAATGAGTATTCTGTAAAAAACGATAATAGGCTATTAGAGTTCATCTGCATGTAAAGCCTTAATCCTGCTCTTTGAAACGCGCTGTAGGTCCCAGTTCCACTTTGTAAAAACTGTTTTTAAAAGCGTTACAGACATGGCTCTGCACTCCAGAACTATGAAAATCACTAACGGAGCGATCAGTCAGCCACAAAGACGTGCAGCTGTAATAGTGATGTTTATGTACTGGTAGTAATTTGCCAAGCACATGAACAATTATGTCAGCCAGAATAATCACCTTCGAGAGATCGAGAGTGAGAGAGTGAAAATATCCCAAAGCCCCAAACAATTACAACCCAATCACACACACACATCAGCGCGGCCCCTTATAAACCAGCACACACACACACACACACACACACACACACCCAATCACACACACACCCACATACATCAGTGTGATCAGCCCCTTATAAACCAGCACACACACACACACACACACACACACACACAATCACACACACCCAATCACACAAACACACACATCAGTGTGATCAGCCCCTTATAAACCAGCACACACACACACACACACACACACACACACACACACACACACACACACACACACACACACACACATCAGTGTGATCAGCTCCTTATAAACCAGCCGGAGATGCACCACAGCACCATACTTCAAAATTTAATCTCCCCAGTCTTGGAGTCGTGATAGCAAGATTAACTGTGGCACCTCGGAGAATGCATAAGCACGCACACACTCAGGCACCGAGAGAGATAGAGAAAGAGAGAGAGAGAGAGAGAGAGAGAGAGAGACAGAGAGAGAGAGAGAGAGAGAGAGTCTCATCACTGCATCAGAGGGTCCTGATTTAACAAGTGGAGAGAGTGTCTGCGACAGTGACATTGCCGTGCAGGAGCCCTCTGCCTGACGCTTCAGCGTTTGATTTATACGCCTGCGAGTAATTAAGGCTGGACTGTCTGTGGCAGTGCAGGGTGGACGAGGAGGAGGAGGACAAGGAGGATGAGGAGAGTGAGGTGGAGGAGGAGGAGGAGGGTGACATTCTCTGTTAAGCTTTATGTGTTCTGGCTGCCTGCAGGCTGGACAGAGCGACCCACCGCCTGTCCGCCTGGCTGCCCGTCCGCCTGGCTGCCTGTCTGCCTGGCCGGCACAGAGAAGATTAAGAACTTCTCGGGGACCTCCAGACTAATCGGAAGCAAATGGTGATTGGAGTGGAACTTTAATGTACACACGCATCGCTGGACTTCCTCTTGGGGAAAAAAGCCTGGAAATGAGATGCATTTCCTCATCCCTATAACTGAAGGGGAAACTTTGTTCAATCATCCGGTCACATTATACTGTACACACACACACACACACACACACACACACAATCATACGAACACACACACACACATGGCTTCCCTCCACTCAGAAAATATTATCTGATTTATTTATTTATTTTTTGCCTTTCGGAAGATTTATTGACTTTTGACAGACCTGACATTCCATTCCACTCTTGGACTCTTGTGTTTCCATACTTAGGAGAGGTATTGATAAAAATGTACTTTGTTCCATAGCTCTGTTAGATGACCTGTACAGAAGCTAGGATAATTCAATGAAATGCTAACTGACTCAGTAATTGTGAGTGGAGTTGTATAAGTGTAGTGGTCAGTGGAATGCTATGCGGCTGGATCTGGCCAAAAGCACAACTCTACTGCTAGTGCTGCCGCTAGCTTAGGCCCGGCAGCCTGAAGGGTGTGTGTGTGTGTGTGTGTGTGTGTGTGTGTGTGTGTGTGTGAGGGGTGGGGTGGGGTGGGGTGGGGTGTTATTTATCACCCAAACCCTGTGTGATGAATGGAGAGGAGCACACAGGATTAATTAATAATGCTGTTAGTGCAGAGATAATGATGAAGCACTGAAACATTATTGATGAGTCCATCAAAGGGCTGGCTCCGCCATGTTCACTAATTACTTCTGGCTTCTGCTGGATTGCATTGCACTTCCTGAGAAGCCTGCCAGCCAGCCAGGACAGGTCAGGTGATACGGCCGCGCCAGCCGGGACATGTGATACGGCCAAGCCAGCCGCGCTTATTTACAGCCGCTGGACGGAGGGCACCACTCTGCCAAAGTGCTGCATGGCGCTATTACTGCCCTCCGCAACAAAGCAGGCCTGCCCATTCAAATGCCCATGCCAGCACTACTGCATTTAAATGCCCATGCCAGCTCTACTGCATTCAAATGCCCATGCCAGCTCTACTGCATTCAAATGCCCATGCCAACTCTACTGCATTAAAAACGCATTTGTTTGTCCACTCCAGACCATTTGTCATTAATTCCCAGCCACCAGTGACTGATTTATTGAGCAGAGGTTTAAGAATAGGGAAGTGATCAACACACACACACACACACACACACTGGACACAGCACACTGGCTGGCCTTGATGTGGTGGACTGTATTGTCAAGTTCCTCAAGATTAGCAGGGGTTACTTTTTCAGAAATATTCTGAAATGTAATTAAATGTATTTGTTTATTTGATAGGGACAACGCTCATTCATTGACAGACAAAATGCTGTAAAGACAACAACATGCAAGACAGAAGCCGAACAATCAGCCACAAGCCATAAGCCCTGTGTTGAGCTGGGCAGATTGCCCATAAGCCCTGTGTTGAGCTGGGTATTAGTGCCCATAAGCCCTGTGTTCAGGTGGGCATAGTGCCCATAAACCCTGTGTTCAGGTGGGCATAGTACCCATAAGCCCTGTGTTCAGCTAGGTATTAGTGCCCATAAGCCATTGGCCCTGTGTTCAGTTGGGCATAGTACCCATAAGCCATTGGCCCTGTGTTCAGGTGGGCATAGTGCCCATTGGCCCTGTGTTGAGGTGGGCATAGGGCTCTAGAAGTACATTATCTGGACAAAGGCGAGAGCATCGTGAGAATCAGCAGACTGGCGTGGAGTGCAGCTGTTCCCCACTTCATCGTGAGAAGACCGCCCTGCAGTGGACAGGAGGCAGAGAGGTTAACTGCACACAGTTGATCAAGAGCCACCTAATCACGGCGGCGCTGAGACCAATCAGGTGTGTGTGTGACAGGGCTCGTTTGTCTGTCTGAGGGAGTGTGTGTGGACCCTGAGGATCAGGACGGTCCCATCCCTCACTGCTCTGTGTGTGTGTCCAGCCTGGGGCTCCCTGTGGTGACGGGATCTGTTTGGACAGGTGTGTTTGCGAGCTCCAACGCATTTTGTGCTTTATAAAGGCCCAGTGAGGAGATCCTATATGGACTTAGCCTCGGTGTGTGTGTGTGTGTGCTGAAGCAGTTGCTGATTGCAGTCTGATTGCAGTTGCTAAGGACTCTTTGTTGCTACCCCTCTCTTTTGTTGTCAGAGTCAATATTTACCAGTCCAGGTTAAATGGTGAAGCAATGTGCTCCACCAAACCCCATTACATGGGAATCTTTGTAAATGTATTACGGTCTGCAGCGTATGGGGGTTATGACTCCATGTCTGCACTTCACCACACCAAAGAAGATCCACAAACCACATCAGACTGGCCTGGAATCGGGAGTAAACACTCCAGCTTGATGTTTGTGGAGACAAACAGCTGATGTCTGTCCATCTAAAAAGCGTCTGGCTCAGACCACTCCTACCTGTTGAAGTGGCTTTTCAGTAAGACACTGGACTTCCAAGTGCTCCTGACAGCGGGCAGATGCCCTGGATGGCAGACGATGCTGTCCCTGCTGAGAGTATGCAATCTCAGACAACAAATCCACACACTACATGCTAAAGCAAAAATCCTTCCCAAAACTCTTAAGAAAACGAGTAATACCTTCCATTTTCTGGCGCTGTGCTGTTGTTTGATGCTGTGTATTTGTTATTCTGCATGGGCCTGCCTGCTCGCTGTCAAACAACCCAGCATCACTAGAAGGGCAGAGCGTACTGTGGAGATTAGCATTTTAAAAACATGTCTATTTAGAGAGGAGATTTCCTTTCAGGGCCCCAAACTCTGAGAACAACAATAAAAGTGCTTTATGAATGTGCTCCATCCACAGCTTACATCTGAACAGGATTACGAAGCGGCCTGCAACAAAACCTAGAGACACAGGGAAATGGAGAGGAGGATGGGGAGGGGGTGAGAGGGAGAGAGAGAGAGAGAGAACAAGAGAAAGAGAGAGAAATGCTTGTACTTCTGTTGCCAAGAGCTATGAGATACCTCCTGCGGTGTTCACCTGCAAGCACACACAGGATTTTCACCCGCAGGGCCTGGAGTTCCAGCTTAGCTCTGCGCCAGCAGTGGAATTACATGAGGAACTCAGGCACGCTCTGGACTGCTGCCTCCCAGGCTTCAGAGGCCGACTCCTCACGCTCCTCACACTCCTCCTCCTGCTCCTCCTCCCAGGCCGACTCCTCACGCTCCTCCTGTTCCTCCTCCCAGGCCGACTCCTCTCGCTCCTCCTCCTGCTCCTCCTCCCAGGTTTCAGAGGCCGACTCCTCACGCTCCTCCTGTTCCTCCTCCCAGGCCAACTCCTCTCGCTCCTCCTGCTCCTCCTCCTGCTCCTCCTCCCAGGCCGACTCCTCATGCTCCTCCTGTTCCTCCTCCCAGGCCGACTCCTCTCGCTCCTCCTCCTGCTCCTCCTCCCAGGCTTCAGAGGCCGACTCCTCACGCTCCTCCTGCTCCTCCTCCCAGGCCGACTCCTCACGCTCCTCATGCTCCTCCTCAGCACGAGCTCGTTAAAACCAGAGAGAGGAAGATTGCAGGGCTCAGCTTCATTACAGCGACTTCTCTTGTCTTACTCAGTGAGCTCGAAGATGAAGAGGGAGAGAGAGAGAGATGGAGAGAGAGAGAGGGAGAGATTGAGAGAGAGGGAGATGGAGAGAGAGGGAAAGATGGAGAGGGAGACAGAGGGAGACAGAGAGAAGTAGAGGGAGGGAGAGAGAGGGAGATGGAGAGAGAGAGAGGGAGACAGAGGGAGACAGAGAGAAGTAGAGGGAGGGAGAGAGGGAGGGAGGGGAGAAGGGCAGAGAGGAATGTCAGTGGTGACTGTCACCTAATGAGACGTCGCCCCCTCAGCCTTCCAGCTGCAGTCACTTCAGACTCACTGACCTGCTAATGGAGGAACAGCTGTTCTCCTCGTCCCCAAGAGGACCCACTTGAGGAAGCGCTGAAGGAGCCGTAGCACACACTACACCACATGGAGATTAGCCAGTAGCTAATGCTAGCACTAAATGAGAAGTAGCACACACTACACCACATGGAGATTAGCCAGTAGCTAATGCTAGCACTAAATGAGAAGTAGCACACGCTACACCACTTGGAGATTAGCCAGTAGCTAATGCTAGCACTAAATGAGAAGTAGCACACACTACACCACATGGAGATTAGCCAGTAGCTAATGCTAGCACTAAATGAGAAGTAGCACACGCTACACCACTTGGAGATTAGCCAGTAGCTAACGCAATCACTAAATGAGCAGTAGCAGCAAATGCTACACCACACGCTAGCCAGTAGCTAGCGCTAATGCATCTCTGCTGATTTCAGATTGATGGCATACTGCTCTCATTTATTCATTTAACTGATACTTCCATCTAAAGTGACTCACTGTAGTGTACAGATATGCACTGTCAACAGCCTGTACCCTTGCAAACACAGTGGCTCGGTGTTGTTAGCTTAGCACTGTACCAGCTGAGCTGCAGAATTACCTTTTAGTAAAAATGTGCATACATTTCAGTAGGTGGGAAAAAGCAAGGCAAAAAACTGAGATGTTTAAAATCAAAATGTGTTTCTAGTCTGACCCTGCTTGGTCCTATTAGCATTGTAAAGGAAGGGAGAAGACATAAGTTCATTTTTATTTAGCGGTGATACTGTAGTGGTACAACTATGTTAGCTACTGGGAGCTACTGAGACACTAGCTATTCCCTTATAAACTGCATTTTAAACTAAACTATTGTTGTTTTGTTATGACATTCATTTTCCTGGATTATTAGTTGGCAACAGGAAATAAGCGGCAGCACATGCAATAGAGACCTTGTCTGTGCCATCTATCAAAGCATTTCATAACACATTGTGTTATACAATACATAACACAATTCACTATCCACCCAACAGTATCTGAGCCTTTAATCTTCAGTGCGATCTTGAAAATTGTCCAAAATATAATCAGCTTCTCATGCTAGCCTTCATGGACGCTCACTCACTGCTCAGTAATGCAGTTTCGCAACTTAACAGATTCCGTGATTCGCATGTCTTCTACATTTTGGGGAAAGAATGTCCACGGCATTACTAGTCCTAGTCCGGCTCCCCACCCCCTGCATTGTTGTGTTGATCCCCCCACTCTACCCCAGGACAGAGGGACCCCCCCTCCGCCCCCCTTGGCTGACCTCTCGCGCCCAGTGGCAGATTAGCAGCCTGGGACCCGGGAGGAACACAGAGGGGCCAGTGTTGCAAATTTGTCACCCAGAGTGTTAAAAATCCCCCAGGAATGTTAATCTCCAGATTCACCCCACCCACACCCACACACACACACACACATACACACACACACTACCATAATCCACCTCTCGCCTCAGAGAAAGAGCCAGCACCAAACCTTACTGCCCCAGAGAGGTAAAAACATTACACAAAATAGCTAATCTAACAGATTCTTTAGATATGAGAGAGAGAGAGAGAGAGAGAGAGAGAGAGAGAGAGGACCAATGCATCTTCATTAGGAGGTTGCTGCATCGGGAGCGACTACACAAGCAGGGCCTTAAAACCTCCCCACTCTGCTGAGTTCTGACTAAGGCAGCTCTGTGTCCAGAATGACCTCAGTAGAACCAGAATGCCCTCAGTAGAACCAGCATGCCCTCAGTAGAACCAGCATGCCCTCAATAGAACCAGAATGCCCTCAGTAGAACCAGAAACTAGTAGAGGAGGCCAGACGCTTGGTGTGGCCATGGCTTTGAGACTAGCAGAGTTCAAAAGAGAGAGAGAGAGAGAGAGAGAGAGAGAGAGAGAGAGAGAGAGAGAGACAGACAGACAGACAGACAGAGCAGCACTCGCTCTTTATTTATTCACTGTTCCCATCTGTGAGCCCTGGCTGTGAGTGCTACAGTAGCTGCAGGCCATGACAGGGAGTAGTAGGGGTTAGATTCTGCCTTGTCATTTCTTCCTGCATGTTTTACACACCCAGAGAATCCATCATTTCTCACAAGCGCCACTTTGAAGTCCCAATCTGCGGCACTCTTCAAAAGCCAGGGAAAGGGGAGGGAGTTTCAAGCCAGTCGATGGAATGCTGGAATGACAGACAAGTCTTAAAGAATATACGCCCAGAAATGTCCTGGCGTTTTAAAACTTCATCTTTTCAGACCCAAGACACAACACTGTCTGGCTTTTATGCAGGCTTTCAAGAACAGTAAATTAATCTGAGAGATGGGTTACAGTATGTTGATTTTGTGTGTGTATGTGTTTGTGTGTGTGTGTGTGTGTGTGTGTGTGTGAGTGTGTGTGTGTGTGTGTCTGTGTATTTGTGTGTGTGTGTGTGTCTGTGTATTTGTGTGTGTGTGTGTGTGTGTGTGTGTGTGTGTGTGTGTCTGTGTCTATATATTTGTGTGTAAGACATCAGCTATTTGGATTTTTGGTTTCTTTGTACTTATTGTGTTGTGGAGTAACATGGGATGCCTTCTGATCATGTTTAAAATGGCTACCACCTTTTCATGTTCAACACTCTCACTCACAACACTCAACACTCATGTCCACCACCGTCCCAACCTCCCCAACCCTTGACCTCAGGGCTGGGCCAGACCAGACCTGTCTCTGTAGTGTAGCCCCCTACTCAACTCCTCCTCTATGCCTGGCACTTTAAGGCTGTTACGCAATCCCATAGAGATTGGATTCTCTGCAGAAACTGTATGTTTTCATGCTGTTGGGTGACAGAGTTTCCGTAATCTGATCACGTTTTCAACAACACCTTTAAAAAAGGCTAAAAAAATAAAGGACTGAGGTTTCTCCTACAGCCAAGACAGACAGGTATACCAATACAGCAATGCATGATGGGAAGGTTGGATATGACTAAGGGGTGGTGGGTGCTGGTAGCCACCCGTGCTTGCAGTTGGGCAACATGATTTCAGTAAATCTCTTCAGCAACAACAGTTTTACTGAAGCAAAAACACAAAGACTACAAAGACTGCAAAGACAGACGCGGAGGCCCTCTGATGGCTGACGGGAAGACAGGATGTGGACGCGCTGGCGGCGGCCGTCCCCAGGTGCGTCTGGTCACCCGTGTGCTGCCCTGCAGGTGCTGACGGACGAGCACGGCGGTGAACTTCTGCAGGTGTGGCTCCTTTATTAGCCGCCCGCTTGCTCGAGCCAAAACGCCCGGCCTGCTGAGTAATAAGGTGGGGACAGACGCCTCTGTCAGCCCATCGCCGTGCCGACGGAGGCTTTGTGCTTTAGGAGCAGAGTGGACACCTTCCTTCCGCATATGGTAACGAGATTCCACATTCCTCTCGCTAAACGAAACAGCGTGCACTCCTTCAGAGGCAGGGGCGCGGTTAATGCCTCTGATGAGGAATGGGTGTAGCCGACCGCGAGGACAATAACGCACGCTGCTTTGGGAATGATGTATGGCCTGTGACAGGATCATGAGCTTGTCAAACAGCATTGCTAGACAGGAGCACACAAGATAAGACCTCCTCCTCCTCCTCCTCCTCCTCCTCCTCCACCTCCTCCTCCTCCTTCTCTTCCACCTCCAGAAGAAGATACCTTTTTTGCTAGAAACACACATTGTTCTCATTTCTCTGTCTTGCTCCCCTCAAGGACACAGGAGAGGGAAGGTAACACCATGTGAGCTATGAATCTAATTTGTTAAAGTTGACGGAGTTACATCATTGTGTATGGCTACCTATTTTTAGGTAACTTGTTTTCGTTAGTTCTGGTTAGTTCCTGGAAACAGGGAACAAGGGGTAGGAGTGAAATAATTCTCCTCACAGTTTCACACAAAGAGACTTTTGTTTCATACTTTGAAAGTAAAATGACCCCAAATGTTGGCTGTGTTTGTTTAAGAGACAGTGACAGAGAAAGAGAGAGAGAGAGAGAGAGAGAGAGAGAGAGAGAGAGAGGCAGATGGATAGGTACACTGGGCATGGATGCGTCCGTATTAGGTTCACTTCCTCTGCCAAAACACCCAAGGGAGGTCACATTATTGGCATTTTTTCTCTGAAATCTCCGGTCAGGAAAAAAACCACCTCGTCACCATGTGAACCCCTTCTCCAGGTTACCAGATGCTTTCTTTTGGTCTCCTGTTTCAGCCCATAGGAAGCCCTCTCCCTGCCCAGACAGACTCTTCAGTGACTTCACTCATATGCAATGCCTATCCCGTGGCCTGAAGAGCAGGTAATTTACAGTAGCATTTGTGTGCGGGGAAACATTATAGTGTTGAGGAGTTCACTTAAAGTCAGCCATGTAGCTTTATTGTGTCTCATATATCAGCGTATGAAAGAGCCCACTCTCCTTACTGCCTTCTTCTTGCCGTTAAGTAGCTGTGCAGTGTAGCTGTGCAGTGCAGCGTATTTGTTTTACAGACTCCGTAAAGGCACGTCCACGTCCGCGGCTACTGCACACTCGCAGATCAAGCTGCACAGATGGCGCTGTGGAAAAAGCAACAGATGTTTACTGCGGCCTACAGAGCCATCCATCTTGAAGGATCTCTTTTGTATTGTGCCAGTGTGAGAGACTAAATTGAGTTACGGCTATGCTGGAATATCTGCCATGCATGCGTCGAGACATTCCCGAGCCAGACAGTGATTTCCAACTGTTCCCATGGCTCTGGCTTTTCCCAGATTCTGCATCTCACAAATTGAAAAGAAAAAAAAAACAAACGTCCCTAAAAACTATTTTGGCAAGTTTCCTCTGGCTGGCTGTGTCTGTTGTGCGTGTGCAGCAGGCCGCTGTTGAGGACTGGGGGAGATGTGAATAAGGCTAATCTCGGGATCCTGATCTGCTGTCGTGTGACCTCAGAGCTTTTGCATTGTACAGTTAAACTTTCCCTCTTGAGCAGTTCTTACGAAAAACACGCCTCAACAGCAACATGTGATGCGCCATGATTTATATCTGCAAAGAAAGCATGTACTGTGTTCACAACAACCTCTGTTTGAACCCTCTTGAGCATGTGTGTGTGTGTGTGTGTGTGTGTGTCGGAGTATCACTACCCCAGAGCTCATTTTGTTCTCTGTTAACTGTCAGAACATGGTGATTTCTATTAGAGGCCAGATCCTCTGATTGATACTGTATACCGAGAGAGTGGGAAACAGACAGACAGAGAGGACGAGAGAGAGATAGAGAGAGGGATAGGGAGAGGGGGAGAGAGAGGGAGGGAGAGAGAGAGAGAGAGAGAGGGAGGGAGAGAGAGAGAAAGATAAAGGGGGTGAGAGCAGTAAACAAGGATGAGAGGAGGAATCGGAGAACAAGAGGTCACTCAGTAATCCAATACAGGAAGACTTCCTTATGACTCCTATTTTCCAAGTTGAATTGAGACCAGTGCTCCGGACAGAGGAGCCTGTACAAACACACTCTGTGAAATATCATATCTGACAAGGAAATCAAGTCAGGAGATTTACACATGGATGTGGGGTGGTGTGTGTCTCTCTGTGTGTGTGGGTGGGTGGGGGGCTGACCCTGGCTGGCTCTGCCAGAGCCTGAACTAACGGTTGTGTTTACCTGGGCAACTATCCATTTACTTCACTTGGCCGACACAGAAACTTAATAAAAAAATAAAAAATCTAAATAATTTGATAATAATAATGAATAACAAACAACACCGTTTGTATGGTATTAAACAGAACATAAACAATGGCTGGACTGCACTGAAGTAACAATAAAGAAGCTTCAGAGAAGATACGGTTTTGTTTTTGTCTTTGGAAGTTTTAAACAACCGTCTGTCATTTTTACGCAACGGCAACAATCAGCATCCAAACAAATGAAGTTGTATTTAATTCCCCAGATCATTAGCCTCATTGGGTCTCCAGGCTGGAGCGGACTCACAGAGCGAACTCTGTCAAGTTCTTAGCCAATCAGTGGGAGGGGACGGGGAACCACGCTGGGGAAATAAGGTTTCCTGTTTTCAGATCCATTGGAGTCACAAGTGGTTTGTGATCTGCGGTCATCTGCTCGGGGCTAACAAGTGTATTCTTGTTGTATTCTTCCCAGGTCAGGTCCACTCTGGTGCCACGGCCTTATGCTAGAGAGATTACACTACTGTAGAGTTCAAGTGGTTTGATCAAACGAAGTTAAAGATAATTTTACCCAAACTTTTCACAGGTGGAATTTACTTATTACCTCTCTGTGCTTTTAAATCCTTTCACTAAGTTACTTACTTGAGAGCGTGTGAGCTACAGCACTTAATATTACGTAATCAGAAAACGATATTTTTTTGATCCTAAAGGGGAAATTCACGGTCTCAATAGCATACAGACGTTGTCTCTAGCATAATCACACGTTAATGTTCCAAATTAGCAAAAAGAGGAGCAAGCAAAAAACGTCTTTGGCCGGGTCTCTAGCCAGGGTCATGAAGGGCTTCGCAGGTATCGTGCAGGAGTGGACTGTGCAGGCAGCAGTCAAGCAGGATCCATGCACGCACCCCTGTTCTTAATCTGGAAGGCAGGAGGTGTGACGTGGTTGGTTGAAAGTGAGTGATCAAGCCAACTGCTGCAGCTTGAACAGGTAGGCTGGGAATAGAAATGGCATCTCCCTCGTCCCAAACCTCCGTTTAGAATGCCATTAGTTTGCCAATAGTGCTGAAATGAACGATTTGCACTGAACACACTCCAAGCATAGTAAGGTCTGAGGCGGCAGGAAGTGTTTCAGTTGCTTATGTGTCCTAATCTGGTTTCTGACTGACAGTCACGGGACGTTGTGTTAGTTAATGATTTCCATGAACATAAGATGGGAGATTCAGTGGGAAAACCAGGAGGACATTTGGGTCTCATGGAATCACACACACACACACACACACACACACACACACACACACACATGCAGGCACGCACATACTGTACACACACACACACACACACAGGCACGCACACACACACACACACACACACACACACACACACACGCCTGCACACATGCACTCTCTCCCACACACACACACACGCACATACACACACACACATGCACGCACACGCACACGCACACACACACACACACAATACATGCAGAATCCACTGCAGTACACAGATGGAAACTAAAGAGAAGGAATGATGGAGGAATAAGAAGCATGTAACATATAAGACATGTGGAGTATCACGTTATTTACGTTAACTATATTCCAAAAGAATTACATCCATAAAAATCAAACTTAAACGCAAGATTGAAATGTAAATGACTATATGAATGTAAATGACTATATGAATGTAAATGTAAATTGATATAAAACGTGTTTTTTTGCTGCTGACTCAGTCCCCCACCGCCGCTGGTTATTTATGTGGGCATAATCAACCCGGAGAGATGCAATATGTGATAATAACGCACCGACGGCTGTGATAGATTCCAAAGAGCTGAACTCTGCACTGTACCACCTATTTGCCAAACCTGGCCATGCATCACGAAAAATGTGCAATCACCGAATTCACAAGCTGCTTGTATTGAGTAATTTATCACAATACAACAGCCCTGGCATAGTTCACAGGGCGTCCTTATCCACTTCATGAGTAAAGCAGCATTATTATGGCAGTGAAAATGGAATCTAAAGTAGAAAAGATATTTTATCTCGCTGACTGTTGATACCACTGGATAAGATGTTTTTTGTTTGTTTGTTTTTTGTTTCCAAAGAACAAATGCGTGCAAAAGGGTTTTGATTCATTTTCGTTTGTTCGGGTTCTTTTTCTATCTCTAAGTGGAGGTCATCTATGTATACGATGAGTTCCTCTTTTATCAGATTGAGAATTCTATACCTGTATAACGGCTGTTCAGCCTCAGCAGACTGAACTTAAGTAAAGTAGAGCAGCTAAATTAAACAAGTGTTTTGTGACATGACATTTGTTACTTTCTGCATGGAGACCCTCAGAACTGCCCATGAATAATGTGAGGAGAGGGGGTAAAGCAAATAGAATACTTCAGGATAAAGGATGGATGTAATTAACCCCTGAAGCCATACAAAAGAACAGGTTAATAACACGAGGGGTGAAATATGGCTACTTGAGTTTGCGCTCGGCTGCAAGCAAACGGGGTGAGCGGAGAGGTGGGGAGTGGACGACCCAGCAGAGGCAGCGCACTGGTGCGGAGATGGGGCTGTCCTGTCCGCCGGACAGAGATGGACGACGTCTGCCTGTCTGCAGGAGGAAGGAGGGCATCCACGCTGACCTGGGGGGGCACACACACACACACACACACACACACACACACACACACACACAAACCGCCACGCTGACCTGGGGGGCTTCCTCCGGGCGCCCAGCCTGATAAGGATGAGGGATTGGGGGCCATTGTGGTGAAGAAGCCTCCCTGGGTCAACACTGGCCCGTGAAACATCCCGCACGGTGACCGGGGGAGGGGTGTGTGTGTGTGTGTGAGGGGGGGGGGGGGTGGTTGAGTGGTTTGGGGTGTTTTTTGAGACGGTTGGGTCTCCCTCAGTGGCTCACGCAGCTTTTTAGGAAGAGCCCTGCCCCAGTGCTCACCACATCAAGTGACAGGGAGATGGACGACACGATGGGTCTGATAAGGGAGGAAAAACAACACACACACACACACACACACACACACACACACACACAACACACAAAAAGCCTTTCTTTGTGTTCTTGTTTGTGACAAATGGCTAAGAGGACCCTTTCAGATGAGACGGTCGCGGGTGTGTTGTGCTGAGGGTGTGTGTGTGTGTTGTGCTGAGGGTGTGTGTGTGTGTTGTGCTGAGGGTGTGTGTGGTTCACACCCAAGTGTACGCAGTGGTTCCGCCGTCCCCTGTCCACTCAGGAGGAAGTGGCCGTGTGGAGAGCAATGCAGTGCTTCCTGTAGCGCACGGGAGATAACCTATCCACGGCTGTCTTTACTGTTTACACTGGGCAAGTGGTTGTGGTTTACAAACGTTATGTCCAATGCTTTTCCTGCACTCACGGCAGTACACATACTACAAATTCACTTGAGTTAGAAAAATACTGTAGCGTTGACGGATGACACAGGCTGCAGACTGGTCTTGCTGCCGTTTATTGATATTTACAAGCATTCACACACACTAGGCACGTTTACAGGGGCACTTTTAATCCGATTAGAAAAATAGAATAATAGCTCAATCAAAATAAAAATGCCTGATCCGATCAGAATTTTAATCGGAATGAAAGAGGTGGTGTATTCCATTCCTATTCCGATGTAACAGCCATGTACTGTATACGGTCAATCGGATTGCCTGCTGTATCTTCTCAAGGAAAAGTAGGCAACAACGGCTATTCCGATCAAAGATTCTAAAGCGCTTGAGAGCACCTGATCGGAATAGAACGTACCCCATGTAAACAGACGGCACAGATTTTTCAGTCGGAATAGTTTAATCAGAAAAAAAACTGCCCATGTAACCCACCCACTGGAATTACATTGCACAGTTCTATTGTTATTATGACATGGGAGCATTCATTTATTCATCAGTTCTATTGGTATTGTGACATTATTGGGAATCAATAAAGTATCTATCTATCTACATGGGAGCATTCATTCATTCATTCATCAGTTCTATCGGTATTGTAACATGGGAGAATTCATTCATTCATCCCGAAGCACTTCTCCCCCGATGATCAGCATGCTGGTTACAACATATATTCATATATAGATTCAGGTATCTTTTGTCTTGTGCGTCTTTTGTAAATTTGTTTGTTTGTCTTGATGTCACGGGAACGCTGGCGACTACTCCGCTCCGTCCGGCATTTTGTCTTACGTGTAAATGTCTAGTGTGTAATGCAATCTTGGGTGCTTTGAAAGGTGCTATGTAACAAATAAAATGTATTATTATTTTTATTATTATTATTATTATTATTATTATTATTATTATTATTATTACTATTATTATTATATGTATTCAAATGTGACATTGAGGTAGCAAAGCAGCTAGTCAGATATTCCAATTAAATGCATTATTCATAAATGATAAATTATATTCCCATCTTTGTTTTGCTTCTTTTTGTTTTGTTTTATGATTAACATAGCTGTATATTATTTTATATTCACATCTTGAGACCAAAAATAAAGCATAAAGTGTAGGCTACTGATTTTGTTTAGTCACTGGAAGTTTTTTCATGTAACTGCCAGGGAAGGGTGCACGACGTTGGGAGCAGCTGACTCCGAAAGGCAGGTCACATGCCTTTTGAAAGGGACAAAATGTTTTTTAAATAAGACTTTTATCGGCCAGAGCACTTTAGTTCAAGAATGCTGCATGCTTCTGTCACTGGTTGTTGGGATGTTAAACAGATTCTGTTTTGAGACCGCAGTTCTAGAATGCTGACTGTGTCATCGCTTTATTTAGCCAATTATCAGGCAGTAAACAGCATTCATGCGGCTGGTCTCCAGGGAAAGAACTGTTTTTATTCCCAAACAGTTATCTCAGTGTGATCTCAGTGTGATCTTATGCCATTTAACAACACCATTCATGCACATACAATGACAAGTCAATTGTTTCATTTCATCTCGTCTCTTTCGATGTATTAAATTTGTTTTTTATTGACATTCTTGAGAACAAGGTGGTAGAAAGAAAGGCAGGTACAGGCATGTATCAAACACCTCATGGATGCACTTGAACACACACGTAGACTACTTGTGTGTGTGTGTGTGTGTGTGTGTCTGTATCTTTGTAGGTGTGTGTGACACTCTGTGTGTGCGTGAAACACTGTCACTGTGTGTGTGTGTGTTTAAAAACACTGTGTGTGTGTGTGTGTGTCTGTGTGCATATCTGTGTGTGTGTGTGTCTGTGTGTGTATCTGTGTGTGTGTGTATATCTGTGTGTGTGTGTGTATATTTGTGTGTGTGTGTGTGTATGTGTGTGTGTATCTGTGTGTGTGTGTGTGCGTGCGTATCTGTGTGTTGTGTGTGTGTATCTCTGTGTGTGTGTGTGTATCTGTGTGTGTGTGTGTGTATGTGTGTGTGTGTATCTGTGTGTGTATCTGTGTGTGTATCTGTGTGTGTGTGTGTGTGTGTGTGTAAGACACTGTGTGTGTCCTGACTCATGGGGTAAGGGGCGGAGCAGCAGTGTTGAGAGAGATGGTGGATACTGCTGGTCAGGATAAGATCACCAAAGGAGGGAGAAAAACAGGCAGGAATGTGACGCATAGGATCCCTGCCTGAGCCAGTCTTGCCCCAGAGCAACACACACACACACACACACACACACACACACACACACACACACCACACACACTCTTCTGTCTTCATACACCCATCCACAGCTTAGTCATACACACACACACACACACACATAGTACTCACGTTTGCCCTACAGGTGGGTTGTTGTAAAGACTTACCCGAGTCACACACACACACACACACACACACACACACCACACACACACACACACATAGTAATCACGTTTGCCCTACAGGTGGGTTGTCGTAAACACTTACCCGAGTCACATAAACCTGACAGAAACCTTCCTTCCAAGGAGGAAATTCTTCAAAGCAAAAAGCTTCTAGATTGTGATCAAATTTGACCTTGCTGACCTTGAGACGCTGCTTCGCTAGAAGAGTCTATCTGATCTGATGTGATACCTGCCCGTGCAGTACCTGCATCTCACCTGGGAGGCGTGTCAGCGCTGCGACTCCACTAAAGCTCCGCCAGCCAGGTGGACCGACAGACCGTGCGCATGACTGGACTCTCGTCACGCACGGGGACGGTGGCCACGGTAACGCCAGCGCTGCGGCAGCGAGGGGTCAGAGGAGAGGAATGTGTGAGCCCGAGCCGTGTGTGAGCGGAGCAGACTAATGAGTGTGTGTGTGTCTGTGTGTCTGTGTGTCTGTGTGTGAGAGCGGAGCAGACTCATGAGCATGAGAGTGTGTGTGTGTGTGTGTGTGTGTGTGTGAGCCGTGAGCTGAGCAGACTCTCAGTTAGTGACTCAGTCCAGAGAGTCAGCAGAGATACCAGACGGACAGTAAAGATCACAGAGGTAGTGATGAGAGAGGAGAGGAGAAAAGACAGGAGTGGAGAGGGGAGGAGAGGAGAAGAAAAGACAGGAGTGGAGAGGAGAGGGGGCTACTCTTCTGGGAAAGGAGGATTAGATGGGAAACTGCTTCGTCAGTTTTTACCCTTTTTCTATGTAAACCATCACATCACAGACTGAGCAGGAGAGAGGGAGAGAGGGATGGAGAGAGAGGGAGAGAGAGCAGGGGGGGCAGGAGAGGGGGAGGGAGAGAGAGCAGGGGGGGAGTGGCAGGAGAGAGAGAGAGAGAGAGAGAGAGAGAGAGAGAGAGAGAGAGAGAGGAGGGATAGACACCTGATGAGATACCTAGTGTGTGTGTGTGTGTGTGTGTGTTTCTCTGTGCGAAGCTGTTGAGGGCCCTGGGTACAATAAAGGCAGATAAGATCAGAGGGGAAATGGTCTGCTAGGGGTAATTACAGCAGTGCTGGGGGCAGGACAGGGCACTGGGGCTATAGGAATGTAGCACTGCAGAGACACAAGAACTGGAGCAACACAGAGGGGACAAACAAAGGCACCAGACAGAGAGGAAGAGAAGGAGAGAGAGAGAGAGAAATAATGTGTGTTTAAATGTTTGTGTGTGTGTGTGAGAGAGAGAAAGAGAGAGAAAGAGAGAGTTTGCATTTAAATGTTTGTGTATGTGTGTGTGTGTGTCTGTGTGCTTGTGTGTGTGTGAGAGAGAGAGAGTCGTCAGGCCTGGAGGCCAGTAGTGCAGTAGTGCAGTAGGAGGGTCAGTCCCTGCACCTGGCTATTCCCTCTCTTCTGTGTGTGTGTGTGTGTGTGTGTGTGTGTGTGTGTGTGTGAGAGAGAGAGATAATGTGTAAGTGTGTGTGTGTGTGTGTGTGTGTGTGTCCCAGCACCAGCACCTGGCCATTCCCTCTCTTCCCTGTTATTTATGCAGCCTGCTCTAAAGGGCAGCAACATGAGAGCAGAGCAACACATGTTCACTTACTCTCACAGTAGCCCCATGTGTGTGTGTGTGTGTGTGTGTGTGTGTGTGTGTTTTCCTCTTCGCAGACATTTTCACACGCTCACGATGATGCAACGCATTTCTCACAGGTCACTGAAACGGAGGTCCGTGTAGCCGTGTGTTCAGATCTCCTGCCGCTCGCTCGCTCGAGGCTGCTCTCGTCCTACACTGCCTCATGAGGCAGGGAGTGCATCTATTCATGGCTCTTTTCAGCACTGCTTATTCATTAATGAATGTTTACGTTATGTTAATTACTCAAACGTAGCACTGCTTATTCATTAATGAATGTTTACGTTATGTTAATTACTCAAACGTAGCACTGCTTATTCATTAATGAATGTTTACGTTATGTTACGATTACTCAAACGTAGCACACAAATGGCGAAGGCAGTGATGCTCTAAGCCTGCCATGATCTAATCATAAACATGATTCTATAGCAGGGTCATCCCTGATCTGCTGTGGGTTAAACCTGAATCTGTAGTAGGATCAACCCTGGTCTCTCAGGCCTGTAGTTTAAACCTGATGATTCTACAGCAGATTCAGCGATGGTGTCTTCTAGTCGCCCCTCAGGGCACAGAGGTGCATGGTTATGATGGAGCAGTGTTGTGAACATGTCTTTGGCACAGTGTTTTTGTGCTTTTGTTCCCCGATGCAGGATTAGTCTCTGTGCTATACTGTATTGTGAGATTTTCCCCATAGACTGTATATAGAACCAGTGTTTCCCACAGAATTGGATTCAATTTGTGGCGGTAGCTGACTTTGACAACGGGGGGGTATTAAGATCGTCTTGGTAGTATATAGGTCTAATTGAGTGCCTGTCACTTTTTAAGACGTTTGAGGGAACACAGTTGAAAGGCTGCTGATGTGTGGATGCAATTCATAACGTTTTCTACATAGTTAAAAAGGTTCGTACTTCTCCTTGGGACAAGCACTTTTGAATTTTGGAAAACACTTTTCCATTTACATCGGGATTTTGCAAACATTCAGTGTCAGAGTCAATAAAATGAGCCCTTCAACGAAATTGACAAGCAGCTGTAAGTAGGCTAAGCATTCTAAATTCGACATCCAAACAGTATTCTAACGTTAGCTTTGAGATACAGCTTGATTTCATAACTTAACTTAGTTTAGTCTACTATGTAGCCTACTATGTTGTGATAAGACCTTAGCAGAGTTCACTTCAATGCAGCAGTTTTGAACAAATTTGCGCAGCATGGTCACGATGCTAAGCGGATTTAATAGCAATTTAGCCAGACGTCTTCTATGCAATGCTTCTATATGGCAACAACAATCCTTTAACAATCGTGAATAAATTAAAAATGTGTTAAATGCACATGCAGAGGAGTGGCAGCGGGCTACGAGAGAGAGCGGGGCGGGGCAAGGAAAGGCTGCGTGCGTAAAAAGCGCAGCTCAATGGCAATGCAAGGATTTGATCTTATATTTAAATTAAATTAAATTAAATTAAACATAGAATATTCATCTGTGGCGGCCGATTTTTATTTCGTGGCTCCCCGCCACAGATTAGTCAATGTATGGGAAACACTGTAGAACACTGAAACTATAGATTGTTAGATTGTTTGCATTGAATTCTAGAAGGAACCAGGAAAATAATTCACTCCGCAACAGGTTAGGAGGGTGTCATCAGGCTGTACCAGGGCTGTTCCTGACATTGTAAACACTACCATGGCTTGGAAACCACACAACTGAACTTGTTACTTCCACCGTAGAGGGAAAATGAAAATGTGTTTTCTGTTTGACACGAAGCTGATTTCAATCTCTCTGGCCTCAAACCAGCACCTGGACCGGGAAGATGAATTATCCCCAATTAACACAGACAGTCTATCTGTGACAGGCCGTCTCTGTGTGAGGTAATATGCTGTCACACACGCTGTCAGTTGTGTGCCTGAGGAATCGCAAACCCGCTTCCTTTCATCTGCCAAGGCTGTTTGTGTCGCAGCTCGGCCGTGTTAGTTAAAGCCTGATCGCGGCTCGCTGTGATGAATTAGACTGTCACAGCCATTAAGTGCCACCTCCCAGAATGCAAAGCTACCCAAAACAGTCCTGCTCTTTTCCGTGCCATGCATTGTCGCCTGCTCTTCTCGCTCTCTCTCTTTCTCTCTCTCTCTCTCTCTCTGCAGCCCATGACTCAGCCTGCCTTTCACTTTGTGTTTTCTGAGTGTCAATCCTTCCTGCCAACCTTCCTGAAGTCTGAGGCAGCAATGCGAACCAGCCCAAGGGTCTCAGAGAAAAGCTCTCCCTGTGTCAGGAGGGTTAATTAGACTCTTTCTATCTGGGCAGGACTTGCTGTCGTCTGAACGCTGACATTCATTTGACCTCTATATACGAAAGGGGACTCAGGTTATAGACAACATGGCCTCTCATGCGAGCATAATCTCCTCTTCTGCTCAAAGAAAGCCTGAACGTTGTGCTCAGTTTCAATAAAACCTTGTAGCCTTGACATCAGGTTATAGACAACACTGCCTCACAGATGAGCGCAATCTTCTTTTCTCCCAGAAATAAGTTGTGCTGAGCTTCAGTATAACCTCCGGTCAACTTTTATCGTGTAGCTTTGACATAAGTTAGCTGAATGCTGTGCTGAGTTTTATTGTGTAGCTTTGACATAAGTTAGCTGAATGCTGTGCTGAGTTTTATTGTGTAGCTTTGACATAAGTTAGCTGAATGCTGTGCTAAATTGCAGCATAACCTCTGAGTAACTGTTAGCTTGTAGCGTTGATATCAGTTAACTGAATGTTGTGCTGAGTTTCAGTATAACCTCCGGGTAACTGTTAGCGTGTAGCCTTGACATCAGTTAGCCGAATGTTGGGCTGAATTTTAGCATAACCTTTCCGTAACTGTGAGCATGTAGCATTGACATCAGCTCTTTGCTGAACATAAACACTGACTCAGACTGCATGTGCAGGCATGTAGCGTCATTGTCTAAAGAGCTGGCAAGAGTAATTACAGAGGAAGCAAGATCATCTCGCCCTTAGGATCCGAGTTACAGGCAGAGCAAGGTCTTTACAAAAATACACTCACACGGAATACATCAATATGTCACTAATGAAAACACTCTTGAATGTACTTTATAACGTAATACATCACCAAAGAAAACAATTGAATGCATAACAAACAGTCAATGTTTTTAAATACTATATAAGATGGTCACGACTGAAGATTAATAAATACTTATGCATTTTAAATGGTCATGATTTTCACTGAAGGTGAACACAAAAGTTGGTGTGATATTTCATGGACTGCTTGCTTTGGGACTTTTTTCTGTGGGTAATGCGGTCAGGGTGAACACTCCTCCTGTGTCCAGATGTATGTCGTGCACAAGGACTCTTGGACTCGGACGACGTGGCCTGCTCTCTACACAAATTACTCTGGACAGCTCATATTTCATGCATGAAAGATATAAGGGTTCCCAAAGCGGTCATCCACCGTGACCTGCAAACAGCGAGACGAAAGAGAAGCAGGATCACCCCAAACATGGCGGGAAAGATCAGCTGAAACAACAATTCACCAGAATGTCAGAAGCTCTCACACACACACACACACTGTCAGAAGCGATCCGCGGGCCCGGGCCTGTGAGGTTGCAGACTGGACCAGATGTGGCATCTCTGTGATGGAGGCCGCTGGATGGATTGATAACATCAGGCTTCAGATTACGGCCCAGAGGGAAATCTACTGTGTGGTGGACACGGTC
Organism: Alosa sapidissima; assembly: GCF_018492685.1. Taxonomy (NCBI): domain Eukaryota; kingdom Metazoa; phylum Chordata; class Actinopteri; order Clupeiformes; family Clupeidae; genus Alosa; species Alosa sapidissima. The sequence goes on along the minus strand of NC_055968.1, from coordinate 34,502,072 downwards.
AAACTCCTCCTCACCATCAACAACCAGGAGTCAGTGAACAGGCTGCAACAGGAGGACTGACCTTGGCCATTTGAAGGTACCACAGACGCAGATACAAACCAGCACTCTTTTTTTTAAAGTATATTTTTTAGGCCTTTTTATGCCTTAATTAGACAGGACAGTGAAATTGACAGGAAGTGAGTGGGAGAGATAGCAGGGGTTGGATCTGGAAAGGACCACGGGGCAGGAATCGAACCCGGGTCACCGGCGTACGGTCCAGGAGCCCCAGCCAGTTGCGCCACGGCTGGGGCCACAAACCAGCACTCTGACAAGCCAAACCTCTATTGATTTAGCTTTACAGTGGTGCACAAAAGCAGCACTGCCCTTAGTCATATTTAATCATTGCAAATGGCATTTGGCCATCTTACTTATGAGGTAAACATATTTCCTAATCTACCCCTCCAATCAGGTACTTCAGTAGTTGATACAAAGAGCTGTGGTTACGTGACTGCAGATGGTTAAGACGGCGTTTTGATGTAGCCAGTTTATTTTTAGGAAAGCTAATGAATATTTTGGTTCTGCTTGTCTCGGTCATCTGTCAACACCCACATGACAAAACACCTCACCACCACAGACATGGCGTGCAAGTGCCTACGAGCCCGATAAACCCACACGCCAAACAGGTTCCCCATCCCGCCCGCCTTTTTTGCACAGGGGCACCGCACCACTGCACACTCCTATACCGGATTTCACTTGGGGTTGGCAACATGATACCATGCCACATCGTATTTACAAATGTTGTATTGCACAAATACACATACAGGATGTGAATGATATCATGCCACCACTTCATATCTAAAAATACTGTATTGCATAACTACCCATCCATCTTATTACAGTATGTTCCCATGCATAGACTGTATAAAATGGTTCCCATACATAGTATGGGTGATATGATAGCGTGACTCTGTACCTCTTTATGTCGCATAGTGCTTCCAAAAACATCACATCTGTGTGTAAGAACAGAATCACTTGCAGATGTATGGGATGGACAGCAGGGACAGGGGCAGCATGGACATCTACCCTAGCAGTACACTCAAAACCAGGGCAGCAATATCACACAGGTTTGGATTTTTCAGCCGTGCAGTCTGTGGATGATATGATTCTGTGCCTCTGAGAGCTAACTCTCTGCACAGACCACAGATGGCAGGGAATCTCTATCATGTTGCTATTCATGTGTCTTGGGGCTATTTGGTCCTGCGCACAATATCAGAAATAGCACTGAATTAATTTAGCCGGATCATAAAAATGTATTGCTGCAAGGCTACCTGTGTTATTGGGTGTTATACAGTCTCGTAT
>NC_055968.1:34475819-34480819 GCF_018492685.1 Alosa sapidissima | reverse complement strand
GTACAAATGTGCACCCAGACAGACAGGAACTGCACCCTGTCTTTGTGTGTGTGTGGGTGACATGTCACAATGAAGTCGCTATGTCTTACTTCCTATTTTCTGTGTGCATCTGTACAATAAAAGACACAGCTTTTGGGCTGCAGAGTCAGAGACTGATGGTGTGAGGAATTCTTCCTTACATTAGCAGGCTCTCCTCTTGGTACCAGAGTTTGTGGGCAAAGCCATACTACGTGTTGTGGTTCTTGTACAGTATCTATATGTTGGGGTTAAATTCCCTGACAGTTGCCAACAATGTTAACAACAAACTCAGCTTCACTGCTGCAAACAAAGTTGGCTATATGCTTCGCCATATAACGAAACAGCTAGCCTTGTGATAACAAAAACTTTACCTTTTGTTAACTGAAAGTTATCCACATATCAAACGATTAAATACACAGTTATGGAGGAATTGTTTTGGGGAAGCAGTTGCACTATATCCCACTTTTGCTGCCTTTAAATCCATAGCCTAGATGAGCATTGTGCATACATTACAACTTGATGTGATGGTGAAGCTAAATGCCCAAGAAACGTCACGTCATAAAAGTTGTAAGCCTACTAAACGCAAAAACTTAATGACAGCTTGTTCGTGGTGGTGTAGTGCTGCCTAATTGAAATGGGATAGGCAAGGGTTATCTTATATTTGGCTATTTGGCACATTTATTGGGCTTTTAGCCTCTTTTAATTTATTTGATGAGGAACTGATAAAGACTGAGCAGCCGAAAAGTCATAGTCATAGTCATAGTAATATAATTAGGCTATTGATAGCCTACTATTACTTTACTACTATTACTGTTATTATTATTATTATTCGGATGAGGCAAAGGAATGTAAATCTGAGTCTGAAATGTTGGCTACAAACAGTCTACTGCTGTAACTGCACTGCTGCTATTATTAATTGTTAACTTCCGGGAACTATTTGAGGCTTCCATTAGCTGCCTGTTGGAAAAAAATGGAACATTAGCGTCAATGGAGTTGTTGGAACTCTACCTTTATATGGCTCTGTTCTAGCCTATTCGTTTGTGTCTCATGACGTCACTGTAGCTTTCCGCCGCCATCTTTACGACTGATTTGGGCAGCTCAGCCGCTCAGTGGTCACAACAGCTGACCGTCTAACAGCTAACAGCTGATAACCCACCACAAACTGTTCCCATAAAGTCACAATCACCTCGTTTTCCTTCCCTTCATATTCTTTCAATGAGTATAAACCACGAGTGTATAAAATAGGTATAAACACATCTGACATTAAAGAACATTATCCATTAATGACAGTTAGCTGTGAGCAGGGATGGATTACTGCACGGGCCTACCGGGCCCAGGCCCAGGGGCCCAAGGGGTCAGGGGGCCCTAAAGCCCAAGCCTTTGCATGGAATCATTGCCTCAATATCAACAAATCAGGATGTAGGCTATGAATCTGATTGAATTTAGTATTTTACTACATATCATGAATGGTACTCCCAATAGGGGTTATTTTAGATAGATTGTTGCAGGACTATATGTCTTCGTGCATGTCTGATAACAACTCATTGCCATCATCATGCATGAAGCGTGTATGAAGTGTTTTTTGAAATATCATGCCCTGTTGATGATTCTGCCATGTTTATAGCCAGAACGGTAAGCTTTCCCATTTATATCATGTTTATATTGTTGAAAATGTCGTTTCACTAGGTTTTTACGTGGGTTAGGCCACGGCACATCCAAATAAGTAGGCTTAACAACCCACCGGCCGTAGCGGCTGGGTGATATTCTATTCTAGCCTATTCTACAGTATACTATTCTAGTCTGTTTTGCAGTATTCTATTCTAGCCTAGTCAAATCTCTGTCTGAATGTAGTCGAGGTGAATCTTGATGCCTTTGCAGTAAGCAGTGTTCACCGAGGGCAAGCAGATGAGGGCAGTTCTATGAGGAAGTGGAGGCCTAGCGTTAAGTCTACAGCAGCAATCCGTCTGCTCTAATGGGGGCCTTTGATCGTGCTCTCCTCCCCTCAGACTCGTACAGATGGAGCCGGCAGACTCCACAGCCTGACCGCAGTGCTGCTTTCCAGGTATCCTCCTTGGACCGGAGCTGGACCGGAGCTGGACCAGAGCTGGACCAGAGCCAGCAGAGGGCCCGGTTTGGGCAGCAAACACCTCCTGACAGTCATGGAATGCGAATGACACGGAGTTGCCCAGTCTACAAAATCATATCTGGTTCAAGGGCTGTGGTGATATCACTTCTGCCCACGAGTCTGCCTGCTGAAGATGTTTAGCCAACAAGAATGGAATGCTGCTATCTCTCTCTCTCTCTCTCTCTCTCTCTCTCTCTCTCTCTCTCTCTCTGTATGTGTGTGTGTGTGTGTGTAAATGTGTGTGTGTGCGTGTGTTGGGGAGGGAGGGTATGTGTGTGTGTGTGTGTGTGTGTGTGTGTGTGTGTGTGTGAATGTGCTTTTTTTTACAAAGTGTCTAGATATTCTAACCTCTCAAGGACAACTCCCTGGGCTGTGTGGGTAATGCCTGCAAAATATCTTTACAAACCAAAATTACTGCTCAATAACAATGTGAAGTGCCTTCAGAAAATGTGTAACTACCAAATGATGTCTTTAAATATATAAATAAATAGATAAATAATTAATAAAATGTGAAACTGAAATGACTTGTGATAATAACAATGTTACTTTTTTACTACCTGGCTGTACCCCAATGGCCCAGTTGCTTTTTCAGGTTAGAGTAGACTACTCCTAATGATTCCATATCTAGCATTTATTTATGTAAATGTATATTTATATTATTTATATTGAGTAATCATTCAAATAGAATCTTCCTTATAATGGTGAAGATTTACTAAAATGAGCTGATATTATGGTAATCCATTTGGTTGAGCAACGGAAAGTCTTTCAAAAATAAGCCTATTAGGTGGAAATAGCCCCTGTGCCATGAGGTCCATAACAAATATGTCTAACATTATCCAAAAAACACTGCAATGGCTGTTTTGGTTGAATTAATGTGAATTACTGAGAGCTTAAATAAAATAACCACTGCACAGCTGTCCAGACATTAAAGGACAAAAGAAACTCCCTGATGTTAGTGTAATTAGCTAGTTTTTATTCTCTGGGCTACCATGTGCTTCAAAAAGTTCACTTCATAAAACAGTGCTTAAAACATGTTCACACGTCCTCTGATTGCCAGATGATCCAAGCTTATAAATACATTCCTTTCAACTGAATCAAGGAAGAAGAATCTCCGCATTACGGCGTCGTTTCAAATGTGCCCTGAGAAACGGAAACTGCTTCGGCATGTTTTACAGTAGTTCTGGGAGCGGGCACCTCTGGTTTCTGTAGTTCTGGAAGCGGGCACCTCTGGCTTCTGTAATGGTTTTTTAATTTGCGGCAGCATACAGCACTACTGAGCTTCTACGCAACTCCCCAGGTGCCGAGGTGAAAAAGGCACGAGCAGAGATGAGTGGAGGGGAAAACACATGCTCTAGTGCCTCATCACTACCAGAGAGTATCATTCCACATGATCTAGTGCCTCATCACTACCAGAGAGTATCATTCCACATGATCTAGTGCCTCATCACTACCAGAGAGTATTATTCCACCACATGCTCTAGTGCCTCATCACTACCAGAGAGTATCATTCCACATGCTCTAGTGCCCCATCACTACCAGAGAGTATCATTCCACATGCTCTAGTGCCTCATCACTACCAGAGAGTATCATTCCACATGATCTAGTGCCTCATCACTACCAGAGAGTATCATTCCACATGCTCTAGTGCCCCATCACTACCAGAGAGTATCATTCCACATGCTCTAGTGCCTCATCACTACCAGAGAGTATCATTCCACATGATCTAGTGCCTCATCACTACCAGAGAGTATTATTCCACCACATGCTCTAGTGCCTCATCACTACCAGAGAGTATCATTCCACATGATCTAGTGCCTCATCACTACCAGAGAGTATCATTCCACATGATCTAGTGCCTCATCACTACCAGAGAGTATTATTCCACCACATGCTCTAGTGCCTCATCACTACCAGAGAGTATCATTCCACATGATCTAGTGCCTCATCACTACCAGAGAGTATCATTCCACATGCTCTAGTGCCTCATCACTACCAGAGAGTATCATTCCACATGATCTAGTGCCTCATCACTACCAGAGAGTATTATTCCACCACATGCTCTAGTGCCTCATCACTACCAGAGAGTATCATTCCACATGATCTAGTGCCTCATCACTACCAGAGAGTATCATTCCACATGATCTAGTGCCTCATCACTACCAGAGAGTATCATTCCACATGATCTAGTGCCTCATCACTACCAGAGAGTATTATTCCACCACATGCTCTAGTGCCCCATCACTACTAGAGAGTATTATTCCACGTGTTCTAGTGCCCCATCACTACCAGAGAGTATTATTCCACCACATGCTTTAGTGCCCCATCACTACCAGAGAGTATTATTCCACCACATGTTCTAGTGCCTCATCACTACCAAAGAGTATTATTCCACGTGTTCTAGTGCCTCATCACTACCAGAGAGTATTATTCCACCACATACTCTAGTGCCCCATCACTACCAGAGAGTATTATTCCATCACATGTTCTAGTGCCTCATCACTACCAAAGAGTATTATTCCACGTGTTCTAGTGCCTCATCACTACCAGAGAGTATTATTCCACCACATGCTCTAGTGCCCCATCACTACCAGAGAGTATTATTCCACCACATGTTCTAGTGCCTCATCACTACCAAAGAGTATTATTCCACATGTTCTAGTGCCCCAACATTCCTAGCACCTCATCAGTATCAGTATCACTCCTTATACTCTAAGACCCAATCACTACCACCTTATCAGAGAGTATTACTCCGCATGATATAGTGCCCAATCACTACCAGCTCATCAGGTGGTCACATCACTCCACATAGTCAAGCTAGCTTCACACTGATTCCTGTATTACCAGATCGTAAAGCAGC
>NC_055968.1:34463319-34468319 GCF_018492685.1 Alosa sapidissima | reverse complement strand
GAGCTTCTCCTCTCCGTGGCTCTTGTGTTGTGTTGGCGCTGTCTCTGCTCTTTTGTCTGCTGGAGAGAGAGATAGGGAGGGATGAGTGCTGAGATGGGTCTCTCTCCTCCCTACTACTCTGATGTGTGTGTGTGTGTGTGTGTGTGTGTGTGTGTGTGTAGAGCGGGCAGGCTGCTGGGTGTTTGTGGAAAGTTCTCGTCCTGCTAAATGGCGATTATTCATCATAATTGTCACTGAGTGCAAAGGGAATGCAGGAAATAGCTCTGACATTTACAGGTTCCCTGGCTACCGCTGGACCCTCTCTTTCTCTCTCTTTCTCTCTTTCTCTCTCTCTCTCACTCTTTCTCTCTCTCCCTTTATCTCTCTCTCTCTCTCTCCCTCTCTCTCTGTCTCTGCATGTCCTATCTTGTATCTCCTCTATCTTCTATCACTCTCTCTCCCATTCCTCTTTTTCCACCTCTGCCTTTTTCCCTCTATTTCTTTTTCTATTATGCTCTCTCTCTTTTTTTCTCCCTCTATCACTCCTTCTGCCTCATCTCCCTTTCCCTCCATCTCCCCCCCCTCCCTCTTTCTCTCTCTCTCCCTATCTTTCTCTCCCTCTTTCTCTCTCTCTCCCTCCCTCTCTCCCTCTTTCTCTCTTTCTCTCTCTCTCTCTCTCTCTCTCTCTCTCTCAGTCTTAACTGCTCTCCTTGGGACAGCTGACCGCTCCATCTTCCCAGCGTTGACACCAGAAGGCCTGGCTGGCCCAGAACATCTGCACCTGGTCTCCGCACGGTGGAGGGATGAACCAGCCCAGGCTGGATCACTGAGTCCTCTGTGTGTGTGTGTGTGTGTGTGTGTGTGTGTGTATGTTCGCCTCGCCCGGACATTTTTGTTTCCCCATATCAAAGGCCTGTTTTCAGCATTATAGATGACACATCGCTATTTATGTTGATATGAATTACTGGATAACCTACAAAGAACCGACTTGACTAAGAGACTGTGACCGCCTTTCACTGCCTGTGAAAGGACATTGTTCCGTCTGTGTGTGGTGCTTCGTTTGCTTTTGACGTCGAAGGCATGAAGATTACAAATGATGAAAGGACCTACTTAGCTTGTTTTATTTCTTTCATCTGTCCTCTAAGACTCCCATCATTTTGTTTCATCACATGAATGCAGCGCTTCCATTTTGAGCTTTGTGTGATATCTATGTAATGATGAACAGTGTACTTCAAATAGGAAGAAACAACGCATAAAGCGTTTGTTATGTAGCTTCCCGAATTGTTCCGTAATCTCTTGCTAGACCAGTACACTATACAGATGATGTATTGATGTGTTACAGATGATGATGTCATAAACGGCATTATCATCTTATGCTTCAGAGAATAAAATAATGATTATCGGTCTTAAGTTTGACAATGGATGAAAATTAGCAAGACGTTACTCAATAAAGCCATGTTTTAACTGTCACCTTGCAAAAAATCTCACTCTAACTCTTACCCAAACCGAGCCCTAAACCTAATCCTAAGCCTAACACCTATGCTGTATGTTTTCAAAGCATTAGAGTATCATCACAGACACACACACACACACACACACACACACACACACACACACACACACACACACACACACACAGACCTTGCTTCTCAATATAATACACTGTACCCAACAGTAAAGTCACACTTTGGCATAGGTTATGAAAAATTAAGTAGATTCATATGCACTCGAGTATTTAATTCACTGTGTGAATCCTTGTGCTTAAGCTCATTTTATTGCATTGCAGAGGGTGATTGATGAAGTAATGGGATCTCTGCCTCACGCTCTCATGAAAGCACACTTGAGACTGGGCTGCTGACCTTTAGCGCTCCGACTGGAGTGTATAGCGGACTTGATTACCGTGCGTGGCATCATCCTTCCCTGTCCACTGCGTCAGTATGAGGTAGATGTCCCCAGCTCACCTTTACGGCCAGCCTCTGAAGCACGGCCATCTTGTTATTTATTTAGAACACAATGTCCTCTTTACGCTGTATTGTTCTGCATGTAACGCGACACCTGAGAAAGTGTGTTCCGTATGGGCATCTCGTCTTGCCACCTCATCTGCTGCCCGCGTGCCGTTCTCGCTCCATCATGCCCTTATAAAAGTCCTTGGCATCCCAGAGAGCGGCTCAGGGGCTCTGCATGGCGAGGGCTTTGGCGCCCAAGCGCTTGTAAATGTGTGGCAGGTCCGGCGTAATTGGAACCATTAATCCTGTTTTATTCCCCTCTGCCGCTACTGTAGCCTGCGTCCCGCTCGTCTCGCGGGCCGAGAGGGGCGCTCCGCAGCGTGCCCGGGAGACCGCGAGGGTACGAGAGACCCGCCCAGTGACAGAAGCTCTGTTGAACTACAAAGCTTTGTCATGGCATTATATGACACACACGCTTCATAATTGAACTGTTGTCTTCAGTCCCCCTCATGTGGGTTCATTTACTTATTGTCTGCTTATTGAATGCACATGCCAGTCAGTTGTATATCTGTCAAACTGCTTTCAATGTGAAATATTGTTACCACATGGTATAGTTCCTGATTAATTAAATTGGTGCATTGCGCACAAGCAGATGTGGCACACAGACACAACTATTACACTGCACAGCCTTTTGAGAACATTCTAGAATGCAGCCTTCCAGTTCTGGACCTCTCTGGTCCTCTGCGACTCTTCCGTGGGCATTCTGATGTGGCGTGATAGCTCAGTGTCTGAATGAAGCATGTCCACCACGCGGAGGTGATTGCCGTGGCGATCCGCACCAGCAGGGTGGACGCCGCTGGCGTGAGAAGAACACGGCGCCCTGCGGAGGAGCAACAGCCCTCAAATGGACACGTCTCCACGAGGGTCAGGGATCTGTGCTCAGCATGCTGACCCCCGCACCCCCCCACACACACACTAGGGCTGACCCCCACCAGTGTCCTGCTGCTCGGAGCGCCAGCGCGCTTTTTAAGCCTGTCCAGAGGAGGGCCTCTCAGCCTGGGGGTCAGAGATAGAGAGAGAGAGAGGGGGGGGGGGGGGGAGGGGGCGCTTGCTGCTCCATAATAATTAAAATCTCATTTATTGGCATAACGGAAATGCACTAGTCATTTAGGAAATGTATTAAATTCCAAAGTTTGACGCACTTTGAGCTGGACAGAATGTATGGAAGATGCTAAACAAATGAAGATGATTGTCCTTATTTTTTACAGATCTTAGAAAAGTGGGTGCAAAGTTTGCACAGAGAATCACAGGCTCAGTCCCTGCCTCAGTCATTGCAAGCGCCTCTGATTTATTAATCACCACTATGTGGATACTGTCTTTAGAATTGATTTAGATTAAGTGTTAGTATAATTTGTAATTTTGTTATTTGTATTTTAGTATATTTTTATATATTGTATTAAGTGTTAGTATAATTTGTATTTTAGTATATTTAGCATATTCTTTATCTTCTACTGTCCTTACTGCTTCGTTGTGTTTTTATATGATATACTTTAATTACTCTTCTGCTGTTAAAGAATGTGTTTGTCTTGTATGTATGCTGCTGAGACCTTGAATTTCCCCTGGGGATCAATAAAGTATCTATCTATCTATCTATCTATCTAATTATGTAAGATATTTAATTTGGATAATTTTGACAGAAGACTTGTCTTTCAAGGTAATCTGTTAGCTCTATTAACTTTACATGTTAACATTTTCTCACTTGTTAATGTTAAAAGTCATCCCAAAACATAATTAATTTAGCATTTAAATTGTTGAGTCCACTCTATAGTCCTCTATTAAAAAAAAAATGTGTTGAAAACTCATGATTCAAGGTTAAGCAACTTTAGTTCAGCCTGGTTGGAAATTCAAATGATCTTCTTGGACCTTATTTAGTGTTGACTGCATGGTCTGTTTGATCCAGCAAATAGGCTAATTTAGATGGTGTTCAGATGTGGCCTCTCCGTAATGAATATTTTAGTTCTGCTTGCTGCTAGACTGACAGGGCCTGGCGTTAGCGTTAGCCCTAGCTGCACCACAGCCAGCTGACTGTGCATATCGCTCTTTAAACTTAAACCAAACTGCACACATGCAACTTTCTACTTATTAAGCGGCCTCTAAATTAAGGGTCTCTTCTGGCTACAAAAAATAAAATCCATTCTTCATAAGGTTAAATGTTTTTATGCATGGGAACCAGCAGCCAGAGATTCATAGGCTGGCTAAAGGTGGCCCCAACCCAGTACTTCCTAATAGAAATTGCATGACTAAGGCCTTTGCTAAAGGTCCGCCGCTCCATTCAGGCCCCTGATTGAAAGCTATTCATCACGGCTAGTGGTCTGTCAGCACGGAGAGTCGGGCGGTGTTGAACTGTGCAGCGGGGGTGCATAGTCACTGGCATGGACTCAGTCAAATGGCCTCTGTCTTTCCTCACAAAGCAGCCTGAGTGAATGAAACCAACAACTGAAGCTCATCTGGGCCATTCAGTGTGGAACAAACAAGCAAACTCACACATAGGCACACATGGGCGCACACACACACACACACACACACACACACACACACACACACACACACATCTATATACTCTTTCTCTCCATCTCTTTCTCTCTGATACATACACATACACATATGCACACACACACACACTCACATGCAAGCACACACATGCACCATTGTATAAATATGCACACGCACACACACACACACACACACACACACACACACACACACACACACACACACACACACACACACACACACACACACACACAGCAAGTGCAGCTTGCATCCAAGCAAGTGCATAGACAGCACAAGATATATAGTGTATATGGTGCATAGACAGCACAAGATATATAGTGCAGTGTAATAGTATACAGTAGGTTTACAGAAGGTGGTTTACAGTAATATGAATAAAATATAAATATGTGCAGTGTATTAGCAGTAAACTTATAAGAGCAGAATAAATATGGCTATGTAGTATGGACAACATGTACAGATATGTGCAGTGTAGTAGCAGTAACATTATATGAGTGGTAAGAA
>NC_055968.1:34453319-34460819 GCF_018492685.1 Alosa sapidissima | reverse complement strand
TTATAATTAACTAGGTACATCAGAGTATGAATAGCATACTTAAACTTAATTCAAAGTTTATTAACATTTTTGGCCGTAACTCTTAGTTTATTATGAAACCTGTGAATAAAGCAATTAAAACCTCCGTTTCAGTGTTGTATAGTTAATAAACATTTCTATAACAAATAACATTAACTTTCAACCATTATTAGCCAACTCTATTATTTTCCATTTCAACACCCACAGGGAGTTTGACCTTCATAATTACCCATGACCTTCATTTTCCAACAGACTCTCTTCAAGGAAGAATACAACACTTCAAAACTTCATCTCAAATATGACTGCTGACTGCCGTGATCTCGTTAACCTGTTGTGATACTGTTTTGAAATATTAAATGTAATGAACAATAACAACTTCAAAACTTCATCTCAAATATGACTGCTGACTGCCGTGATCTCGTTAACCTGTTGTGATACTGTTTTGAAATATTAAATGTAATGAACAATAACAACTTCAAAAGAATGTGTCTTTGCTAGCTGTGTTCATTACTCATGGTGCATTTACAGATAAACAACAGTAAAATAACAGGGGACTGAAGCCAAGACAACAGCTTTTTTTTATTGTTATGCCCGTCTTTTTGGGAGCTTAACACCCCACCCCCCCCCCCATTCCAAAACATGGTACCCACAATGCACTGCGCGGCGGTGTCCTTTGCCTGACCTCGCTTGCAGTAATGACATCGCCTAGCCACGGGCGGGGTCACACATCGGTCACCTCCGTCCAATCACATGCATCTATGCCAGCTCATACACACACATATACGCATGCGCACACATACACACACAAATGCGACACTCACACACACATATACACATATGCAACACAGACACACACACACATACACGTACGCACACATACACACACAAATGCGACACACACACACACACACCCACATATACGCATACGCACACATACACACACAAATGCGACACACACACCCACATATACGTATTGGCACACAACATAACGGTGGACATTCTTGACAAATGAGAATAGTACCGATCGTCGCATCAAAGCGCTAGCGTCAATATCTGAAGCTTTTCTATTGACGCAGGCGAAGGCGAGGAAATGGCCCAATCTTCGAGATGATTTCCTGCTTCAGTCTCCTTTTGTCGGTGCAGTCGGTAGCGAGCCGATCCCCAGCTGTGATTGGTTCATGCTCAGAGCGGCAAAAACCTTCTCTGGCCAAACATTGTTTCTGTGCCATTTTTCCCCCCGTCAGTGTTTACAGGTCACTGGAGGGAGAGAAAGGTGAGGCGAGAAGCGTAATGAGCTGACACGTTGGGGAACAGCAAACGCCTCCCTCCTCCACTAATTCGCACTGAATCCGGGGGCTGAGCTACGGCGGCACACACAGCCCACTGCACCCCACCGACATCGCCTTTGTTCCGCCCGGCAGTGGCCTCCCGACAGCGTCTCTCCCTCCGTCCCCTTGAGACGGGAGGGAGAGAACACCTGGTTTGAAAGCACTAATCTTCAACAAAGATGCTCACGCAGCCGTCTGACAGCTTCAAGTTTTCTGTGTCGCCGTTTCAGGCCTTTCATTTGCGTGTTTGTGTTCGAAGATTTCCCCGATCTGAAAGATCTTTGGTGGAAATCAGTCAGAGAGATCAGAAAAGAGGTTACATAAGGAAGGGGAGTGAAAAAACAATTAATTTCCGTAGTGAGTCAAAAAGTGAGTGAGTCAAAGGTGGCACTTACTGGAGGGACCGTACGGTAAGCCAATGTAGTATTTACTCCGTGCAGGACCGTACGATAAGCCTCTCCTAGTGTAGTATTTACTCCGACTAAACCCTTATTGCTTGGCCATCACGTGCTCTCTGTACAGTGAGCTCTCGGCTTTAGGCCTTCATCACATCACAAAAACACTGAGAAGCTTCTCTCGTGGTATACCACCCACATATGCCATATACTGCACTACTCATCCATATGATCATCTTCTTAGAGTATACTGCAAAGAAGCTCAAGGTATGCGAGCCAACTTGTTAATTAAAGAAATAATCTCCTGCCCCTCATCATCAAATGACCTGATGTCCTACATGAAGTCTTATTCTATACGTTCACGTGTAGAATTAGATAGATTAGGTCTGGGATTTCTTTAAGGAGCTAATTTGGCGTCTGCCCTCTTTCTGTTAATTAATACCATGCTGGTGATTTACGCTTCTCTTCTCATCCTCTCGATCTAATCCTATCCAGACAGTCAGGGTTGTCTTCACAGAAGACACAATTAGACAAGATGGAAAACAGGATATTTCTGGTTTGACTTCCTGTCATATTGTGTCCAGCCCCAGCCAGAGCCTATTTCACACACACACACACACACACACACACACACACACACACACACACACACACACACACAGACACACACACAGACACACACACACACACACACACACACACACAAACACACACACACACACACACACACACACACACACACACACACACACACACACACACACACACACACACACACACGTCAGAGCCTGTAGGCTTCATGGGCTCATTCTAAATAGTCGGTGAAGATAGAGAAGTGGCCAATCAATTCTGCCCAACTTTCAAACACTTAGAGAATCTCTTTTCCACTTTCTCAATTCCCTTTGATTTAATTAGGTTCTATTACAGTCAGGAGAAAGGAATTCATTTCCATTCTGAAAAAGGAATTTGCGATGTGTCAGCACACACTATCCAGTACCGGTAAGAGTCATATTTGAGCACCGTGATCAAAAGAGGAAATCTCCCCAGACACAGATGTGTATCTTGTTATGGAAACAGGACGGTACACTCATAAAACTTGTTCTCTCTCTCTCTTCTGCAAACCCAAGGTGTGTTTGTGTCTCCAACACAGCGACGCCAGGGCACTTTCAGCTGGCAGACGGAGACCTGGATGAGCACTGGGAGGATCCACACTGCTGCCCCCAAACTCCCCAACAATGGCCTGTCTGTTCTCATCAGGGCGTGAGGTGCATGTGTGTGTGTGTGTGTGTGTGTGGGGGGGGGGGGGGGGGGGGGGGGGGGTTAGTGTTTGCGGAACACAGGCGGGTTCATTTGTTGTTATTTTTCACTGGGATGTTTGAATGGTTCCAAATGATTCTCAGTGCATTGAATTGAAAGACTTGAGACTAATATATATATATGAAGAGTTTGGGTTAAAAAAGCTATATCCTCCATTTTAATGAATTTTCATAAATCATTTGTTTTAATTTTGTTTTCCAAGTAATTTCAGTGGAAATGTAGTTGGGTGTTATTTGATTAATTTTTACTCAATCAAAACAACAGAACTGCAATTTCATTGATATTACCTGAAATACACAATTAAGTAACATGACTTATTAATGTTTTCAAAAATGGATTTATTGCGTTTTGGAACCAAACACTTCATATATATATATATATGAGTACTTTGCATGTTCCACGATAAGGGGGTTAGCTGTAACAAGTGAACACCATGAAGATGCAATTGAAATTCCAAGATGAGAATGCTCACAGAACATCAAATAAAACAAGGACCTCTGGACGCCTATGGAACACACGCTGAAAAACAAGTGTAATATATTTCCTCTGAAATAACTCTAAGTAACTGTGAGGTAATAAGTTATAAGCTTAGTCTCTCTTCATGCTGTCACTTACCACTGACTTAAACACCGATTTACGATTCCCTCTGACGCCTGAGTTTGACTGCCTGTGCTACATACTCTTCTGTTTGGATTCCGGCTTTAGTGAGATCTTTACTCAGAATTTATTAGATTGCAGATCAGCTAGTCCAGCTCTCTCTCTTTCTCTCTCTATCTCCCTCTCTCTCTTCCTCTCTTTCTCCCTCTCTCTCTCTTTCTCTCACTCACTCTCTCTCTTCCTATCTCTCTCTCTCTCTCTCTCTCTCTCTCTCTCTCTCTCCCCCTCTCTCTCTCTCTCACAACACACATACGCCCACACACCCACCAGACTTACTTTAGAAGTTGCACCCAATTAGTGAGTTTGTGAGAAGGCCGAAGTGTTTATTAATGCTGTGGGTTCTCTGGCTGCCTGGCCTGCACAGCGAGCGGATAAGCCTGAGACAGGTCCGACGCTAAACGCCGCGCTGTTTGTACAACAATTATTCCAGGTCTCTGTGTCACACGGCAGACGTGACCAATTAGCCATCCGGAGCGAGGGAGGCTGGAGCAGGCTGGGATTAGAGCAGCAGGAATGGGAGCGTGGGCAAGCGGCCGAGGTGCCAGTGGGGAGAGAGGAGAGAGGAGGGGAAGGAGAGAGGAGGGGAAGGAGAGAGGAGGGGAAGAGAGAGAGGAGGAGAGATGAGAGGTGAGGAGGGGAGATGAGAGAGGAGAGGGGGAGAGAGGAGGGGAAGGAGAGAGGAGAGGGGGAGAGAGGAGGGGAGATGAGAGAGGAGAGGGGGAGAGAGGAGGGGAGATGAGAGGTGAGGGGAAGGAGAGAGGAGGGGAAGAGAGAGGTGAGGAGGGGTGAGGAGGGGAGAGGAGGAGAGAGGGGAGATGAGAGAGGAGAGGGGGAGAGAGGAGGGGAGATGAGAGAGGAGAGGAGGAGAAAGGGGAGATGAGAAGAGGAGAGGAGGAGAGAGGGGAGGTGAGGAGGGGAGAGGAGGGGAGAAAGGAGAGGAGAGGAGATAAGAAGAGGAGAGGATAGGAGAGGAGAGGAGAAGAGAGGAGAGGAGAGGAGAGGAGAGGAGAAGAGGGGAGGAGAGGAGAGGAGATGAGAGGAGAAGATAAGAGGGGAGGAGAGGAGAGGAGAGGAGAGGAGAGGAGAAGAAGGGAGAGAGAGGCATAGAGGAGAGGGGAGGAGAGGAGAAGAGAGAAGAGGAGAGAAGCAGATTGGGGTGGAGGGGAGAGGAGAGGAGAAGAGGAGAGGAGAGGAGAGGAGAGGAGAAGAGGGGAGGAGAGGAGAGGAGAGGAGAAGAGAAGAGGGGAGGAGAGGAGAGGAGAGGAGAGGAGAGGAGAAGAGGGGAGAGGAGAAGAGCTGATCGGGGTGGAGAGGAGAGGAGAAGAGAGTCCTTGGGGAATAAAGCACACAGAAAATAAATGGTGCTGCTCTGCCTCCAATGCATATGTGCTGCTCTGCCTCCAATGCATATGTGCTGTCTTGCCTCCAATGCATATGTGCTGTCTTGCTGCTCTGTGCCTCCAATGCATATGTGCTGTCTTGCCTCCAATGCATATGTGCTGTCTTGCTTTATTTACTCTTTTGTTCTTATTGATTTTCTTGGTAGCTAAACTGTCTGTAGGTGAAGAAGACCAATGCAATTAATACTAGCGGGTTTCCACAGGTTCAACACCTCCACACTCATGTTTTTAAGGGATGTGTGCAGACTGAAAGATCCTGTCATTAATATGGACACACAGAGAGATAGCAACGCAGTTCTGCTAAGTGCTCTAGATGTGCTATCAGTGTGTTTAGCTCCCCATGTGACACACACACGCTGTACAAGGCCACACTGTTTACAGCCCTCAACCAGAACATGCAGTTGACATATGGGGCCGTCACGTTATCGTACCTCCGGTGGCCTTTCAGACTCTTACAATGGGTCCACTATTTGTGTGAGCCACTGCGATGTCATGGTCGACAGAGACACACGCTGACAGCGGCTGGTTACCATTTGCAAATGAAGAGGCAGTAAACAATGAGAGGAGATGTGCTTTCCTTCTGTGTGCCATACGTCAAGACCTGCTCTGCTCGAGCAAATCTGCAGTCTCTGCCAACCAGATCAGGCCACAGGGTGTCTTAAAATCGCCAAAAATTCTTCATTTGAGATGAAATGTATTCCCAAGGCAGGAACACGTTTCTAATCCTCTGTTTTGGGGCTTCTCCAACCACATCTACATGGGTTGCATAAACAAAACAGTGAATGTATTGTACTGCACTATATAAGATGATGTCATTCAGTATTTATTGAGTGGCTTTATGGCTTTGTTTCATTTCTCCAATATCGCCAACTCGCCTTACATCTTGCATCTTTATGACCTGAAAGTCAGGTCATGCATTTTAAAGCTGGACTGCATGAAGGCAATATTCCTCATGCTGGATAAACTAATAATTCACTTAATGGCCTCCAGCTGGGACACAGCAATGTACCTTGCTGACTAAAAACTTTTAAAAAGAAAAAGAAGAAAAAAAATAAATCTCCTAAAATAACACTCTGAAATCTATACCTGTAAGGTCAATCATTTAGATGAAGAGAAATCACATCAAACTAGATGTACCGTCTTACTAGTACTCTCAGCCTGAGACAGCCATGGCCTGGTACAGCTACATTAGGTTCTTTCTCATATGTTAGTACTCTCAGCCCGAGACAGCCGTGGCCTGGTACAGCTACATTAGGTTCTTTCTCATATGTTAGTACTCTCAGCCTGAGACAGCCATGGCCTGGTACAGCTACATTAGGTTCTTTCTCATATGTTAGTACTCTCAGCCTGAGACAGCCATGGCCTGGTACAGCTACATTAGGTTCTTTCTCATATGTTAGTACTCTCAGCCTGAGAGAGCCATGGCCTGGTACAGCTACATTAGGTTCTTTCTCATATGTTAGTACTCTCAGCCTGAGACAGCCATGGCCTGGTACAGCTACATTAGGTTCTTTCTCATATGTTAGTACTCTCAGCCTGAGACAGCCATGGCCTGGTACAGCTACTGTACATTAGGTTCTTTCTCATATGTTAGTACTCTCAGCCTGAGACAGCCGTGGCCTGGTACAGCTACATTAGGTTCTTTCTCATATGTTAGTACTCTCAGCCTGAGACAGCTGTGGCCTGGTACAGCTACATTAGGTTCTTTCTCATATGTTAGTACTCTCAGCCTGAGACAGCCATGGCCTGGTACAGCTACATTAGGTTCTTTCTCATATGTTAGTACTCTCAGCCTGAGAGAGCCATGGCCTGGTACAGCTACATTAGGTTCTTTCTCATATGTTAGTACTCTCAGCCTGAGACAGCCATGGCCTGGTACAGCTACTGTACATTAGGTTCTTTCTCATATGTTAGTACTCTCAGCCTGAGACAGCCGTGGCCTGGTACAGCTACATTAGGTTCTTTCTCATATGTTAGTACTCTCAGCCTGAGACAGCTGTGGCCTGGTACAGCTACATTAGGTTCTTTCTCATATGTTAGTACTCTCAGCCTGAGACAGCCATGGCCTGGTACAGCTACATTAGGTTCTTTCTCATATGTTAGTACTCTCAGCCTGAGACAGCCATGGCCTGGTACAGCTACATTAGGTTCTTTCTCATATGTTAGTACTCTCAGCCTGAGACAGCCATGGCCTGGTACAGCTACTGTACATTAGGTTCTTTCTCATATGTTAGTACTCTCAGCCTGAGACAGTCATGGCCTGGTACAGCTACTGTACATTAGGTTCTTTCTCATATGTTAGTACTCTCAGCCTGAGACAGCTGTGGCCTGGGTACAGCTACATTAGGTTCTTTCTCATATGTTAGTACTCTCAGCCTGAGACAG
>NC_055968.1:34445819-34450819 GCF_018492685.1 Alosa sapidissima | reverse complement strand
AGAGGGACATAGAGCCTGTTCAGCCACAGAACTACTATGGTGGGACACATCACTAGCCCTGATTCAGGTGAAATGTGTGTGTGTGTGTGTGTTTTAAAGCTTTACGATGAGCATCGGTGAGCTGTGGTAGACGGTGGAGGCTGCTGGCGGTTACAGCGCTGGACGCTCTGGGCGGGTCATGTGGAAGACGATAACAGGCGGCTTTAGAAGGACAGAATGCATCAGATCAGCACGGAATTGGAACAGATAAGGAACCAGTCTAACTGGTCATTAAACACCATCTTCGGTCTGAGACACACACACACACACTTGGAGGACATGTTTAAGGTAATAGACCATCATGACCTATTATATATATACCTATATAGAGCCTGTTGCACTGCAGTGCTGTTTATTCTGTTGTGTGTAATGCATGTGTAATGTAGAAACGTGTCTAATGCTTTGGAAAAAGGGGACTTTGCAGACTTTGCATCATCTTGCATCCTTACTGTGTGTGTGTGTGTGTGTGTGTGTGTGTGTGTGTGTGTTTTCCCAGGACAAAATCCCAGGTGGTAATCTCTCCTCATCAACACACAGACGTTCACATGCTAGAACACACCCTTCAAATCCCATCCACTTTGTTTCTGTTTCTCAAAAGCCATGAACACACCCTTCAAATCGCATCCACTTTTTCTGTTCCATTTCTCAGGAGGTTTATGTTTCTTTTGTTACAAAACATTTACAGGCTGTTTAGAACAACAACAAAATACAATATCCAATTTTTCAAAGTTCATGTGAATTTTGTTGGCAGTTTCCTGCATTGTCTGTCCTTTTGGCTACTGTCCACAGGTCTCTTGGCCGTTGTGTCCAGATGTGGAAAATAAATACATTAGGGACAAAAGGTTAAACCAAAATGATTATTTGTAAATCCATGTAAAAGTCAAAAAAGTTGTTTTGTGGTTATTCGTAGTCTCTGGATATATACACACATATATCCGCTATCATTTTTGATTCAATAAAAAAAATGTTAACAATTGTCCACAGAATATAATTGTTTGAGATATAATTGCTCCTTTGACTTCAGTTCATGCTGTATCTCCATGGTGACGCATAGCTGAAGCTATATTGTACAGTATTTGTGTGCAAATCCTTACACTCCCACCACAACTGTGTACACACACTCTTGCACACTAACTCTTCTACTCTCTTACTGTCAAACACACACACACATACACACACACGCACACACTGATTTACATGAACTTGCATGCACTGACACAAAGCCACTGAATAAGAAGGCCAGTCTATCTGAGTGTGTTTGCCATTGACTTGGTCTCTCCTCACCTCTAGCTAGTTGCACTGGAGTGCTCGTTTTAAACACCAAAACATAAACATATGAATCATGAATCAGAGAACACAACGCAACAGAACAGAAAACAGATAACAGATGATGATCTGAGCACCAAAACAAAGGAAAGGAGAATAAACTCAGCTGATTATCCTACCGTCCTAAAACTATGCAATCTCCTGAGCTCACCGAGTCCTCGGAGCAAAGCCTGGTGGACAGCACCTTTCTGTAGCTCTCGCTTGACCTCTGACCTTCAACCTTTCACTTCTCAAATTTCAACTTTCAACTCTCACCTCAGTCCCAGCCCCCACTGAGCCTTCCTCGGAGAGTGGCCTTTATGTATAACACCTTCAATATGAAGATGGGGAAATGCACTCGCACTCACACACACACACACACACACACACACACACACACACACACACACACACACACTCACACGCACACACCACACACACACACACACACACACACTCACACTCACACTCACACAGAAACAATTGCTCAAATGGGAGGGATTCTTTTGCTGTCCTCTTGCAACCTAACCCTTTGTCGTGTTTTAGTCAGCACACATTGGCTCACGTTTCCCAATGACCTTTGACCTTTCCTTTTTCCTCCCTCCCAAAACAGTCTCGCAGCTCCTGCGTCTGTCCGCTGTCCGCCCGGCGTGTCCTTCAGAAGTGTGTCCTCTCACAGGGTCAACTGTCCAACGGTCCAGAGAGGCGGGCTTTTCACATGGAAGCACTCAGCTTGGACACAAGGGGGGGGGGGGGGGGGGGTGGACCGTTGCTGTCCGCGCCCATCCTCACACAGAAAAAAACAATAACAAAAAACTCTAACCAGAAAAGGACGAAAGGGAAGCGCGCGCAGCTCTCCGCCGCCCCCGAGAGGCCGGGAGGGCAGGGCGGGCCGGGGCATGGGCACGCGCGGGGCATGGGCGTCTCTTATGCAAAAAACAAAAATGTACAAAAATCATTGTCATCATAAATGTCATGTCAAGGTGGACAGTGGCGTTAAATCAACAGAGGTGGTGGGTGGGTGGGGGTGTTGGTGGGGGTGGGGGGGGTTGTGGCGAAAACGTTGTCTGAGGCACTGCGAGCCAGTTTTGTTATCTGATTGGCAGATGGTCAGGCAGCTGGGGTTTCCATTGGCTCTCCATCTGGCACAGTCCCGCCCACCTCTGGCTCAGACCTGCACCGGCAGTGTTTGGTTCATCTGCAGCCTCATGTCCTGAATGCTGCCCAGAATCTTCTTCTGGTGGCCCGCCAGCGTCACGCCTATCCTCAGGAGATCCCTGTTAGAGAGAGAGGGAGAGGGAGAGAGAGAGGAAGAGAGAGGGAGGAAGAGAGAGAGCGAGAGAGAGAGGGAGAGAGAGAGGGAGGGAGACAGAGATAACAGTGTGAAAAACAATGAGTAATCGACGAGCAAGGGCCATTCTTCATGAGAGAGAATGAAAGACCCAAACAATTTGTGCAAAAAAACAAAACAACACAGAGAAAAGTCCTGTCCAGCAGCAGGCTTATCTATCAACAGACCAGGTTGGACTGTGAACAACGAAACTCCAGGGAGACGGCAGACGACGCCGTTTGAGAGTGTGAGCGAAGGTCATGTTGAAAGTTGAATCATTAGCCAGAGAGCTCAGCTTCACAAGAACAGCTGCTAACTTTCACACCGGTAAGTCCTCAGATAGCTCACCCCTCCCCAACTGAGCCGCATCAACGCTCCTGGCCAGACACACGGTTTCACACGCATGCCAAGACATAATTCCTTCTCAACACAAACTCTAAACACAAAGAACCAAAGTTGTGAAACTTTCTGGTTTCTGGCACGGAAGAGAAACTAAATGTCCAAATATTGTCCACTGTTTGATGGAACACATATTGTGCAAACTACAAGGAAACTAAGACCATATTCTTTCCTTTCTCCATTCGTTGGGTTGTGTGTGTCATGCTGATAAGTCAGAGGGAATTTCTAGATAATAATTAGCAGCGTCGCTCCTTAGCGTGTCTGTGTTTACACACAGGTGCACACACCCGTAGGTGCACGTACACATATACATACACACAGACACACACACTTACACACACAACACTTAACCACACACACAATCACCACTTAACCACACACACAATCACCACACCCACCCACTCACTCACACACATACACACAGATGGATAGACACACGTACACACACACACACACACACACGCACACACACACACACATACACACACACACACACACACACACACACACACACACACACACACACACACACACACACACACACACACTGCATGTTATCGCTGGTATTTCACACAGATTGGACACACATTATTCCCCAGCCCTCTGCAACGCTGGCCTCATCGCCGTGGTGACGGAGGATAAAACGATAATGAATGGAGACCATTAGGAGAATTACCCGCCATTACCAGCAGGAGAGCCCCAGCACCCGCACAGCCCGCTCCACCTGCCACACGCCCAAATGGAAACAAATTAGCCTCCGCGTTAGCCCCCCGTTATCTGCCTAACGAGCTTGATATATTTATTATTATTATCCCGAATCAACCGTTTGATCGCAACTGGCCTTCTCCTCTCCTCATTTGGCCATCTCTCTGCCAGCACGCAGATAGCACAGAATTGCTGTCGCCGAGCAGCGGGTTTTATTGTTGCCCGGTAACTGGAAGAAGATGCTGATGTCAAACAGAGGCACGGTGAGTTGAACAGCTCCAGCCCTGTAACAGGGTAGTATCCATAACAGCTAGTTAAAGCTGCTTTATAGTAATTATGCTCTTTCCTGATGGAGTTGGTCGTTTGATGTCTCCTGATGATACAGATACAGACTGGCACTGCCAGGTTAGCCTACACCTCAACAGACTGGCGCTGCCAGGTTAGCCTACAGCTCAACAGACTGGCACTGCCAGGTTAGCCTACACCTCAACAGACTGGCGCTGCCAGGTTAGCCTACAGCTCAACAGACTGGCACTGCCAGGTTAGCCTACACCTCATCTTACTTTGGGCTGGTATGCAGTCTGGATGGCTTTGGAGCCCAACATTGAGAAAGCCAGTCAGTACATTTAGAAACCTCGCTGAAGTGAGCATGCTCAAAGGAGGCGCTGTGTTTTGGGAATCCATGGCGATGAGAAACAACAGTGCCAGGTGCCGACTGCTCGAAGGCTGATGCAGTCACGTCAAATTTATCCTGAGCTACGGCACATTGGCGACGCCACTAAAGCGAAGAAAACCCAATGGAGTCTTCAGACCAAATCAGGATTTTGAATGCCAGAGCTAAATACACACGTAGGTTATATACTCCTCAGATTTGACTTGCCCCCTACAGCATACCCAGCGTCTGACACTGGAACACAGCCTACTGGAACACAGACTACTGTAATCTGACTGGAACACAGCCTACTGGAACATAGACTACTGTAATCTGACTGGAACATAGACTACTCTAATCTGACTGGAACACAGCCTATTGGAACATAGACTAATCTGACTGGGGCTGATGGTTCTGTGTAGCCTCTTCGTAGTCTCGTATACAGAATGTGTTTTAATGCTCCAACTGGTCTATAATGCTCCAACTGGTCTATAATGCTCCAACTGGTCTATAATGCTCTAACTGGTCTATAATGCTCCAACTGATCTATAATGCTCTAACTGGTCTATA
>NC_055968.1:34419833-34437333 GCF_018492685.1 Alosa sapidissima | reverse complement strand
CCACGCTAACGCTACTCACAACGCTACGCTAACGCTACTCACAACGCTACGCTAGGCTACTCACAGCGCTACGCTAACACAAGCGCTACGCTAGGCTACTCACAGCGCTACGCTAACACGAGCGCTACGCTAGGCTACTCACAGCGCTACGCTAACACAAGCGCTACGCTAGGCTACTCACAGCGCCACGCCGCTGCTGCAGCTCCGACTCATTAGAAAGCTCTGCCAACGAGGTGCCTTCCTGCTCGCATCAAAGCCATAAGTCGTCTCCTTCGACAGCAGGGTGGAGGGCGGAGAGTGGCGTGTGTGTGTGTGTGTGTGTGTGTGTGTGTGTGTGTGTCGGTGTGTGTGTGTGTGTGTGTGTGTGTGTGTGTGTGTGTGTGTGTGTGTGTGTGTGTGTGTGTGTGTGTGTGTCGGTGTGTGTGTCGGTGTGTGTGTGTGTGTGTGTGTGTGTGTGTGTGTGAGGGGGACGCAGTCATGCATCCTTCTTCCCAGGGACCGCTAGGCCAAAGCTGCTCCAATTGAAGATGTAGAGATAGATATATGGCAGCGCTCCAAGACTAGATTAAAATCCGCCCGCCACACACACACACACACACACACATACACACACCCTGTCTCCCACAGCTCATTTTCCTATGTCCCCCTGATCTCACTGGGGTCACTCTGTTCGCATTGTCAATCTTCTCAACACTCTTTCAGATGAAGCGGTCGAGCCGATACTGGACCAAGTGGAGGTTTTGAAAGCGAGAGCCCCCCCCGCCCCCCTCCCCCGGGGCAGCACCCCCCCCCCCCCCCCCCCCCACTCCTCTTTGTTCCTGCCGTGTGGCTGATCCTGGAGCCAACCCGTTTGGGTCCATGGAGCCTTAATAACAGATAAGCCTTCATTACGGCCCGGCAGACCTGACAATCACACTTCTGTCACCTGGCAGGGGTTACGGGGGGGTGGTGGACTGTCGGCATGTGGGAGGTTTCACTGTAAAAGGGCAGCGCTGAGCTTTTGGATCTCTCCTCAGCAATGTGTCACTTTATTGGCAGCAGCCCCCTCCCTTATTATTTCAGCCTGGCCGTGTGCCCACAAGTGCCCACAAATGCCCACAAGGTCAGGATGTGAGCTTTGCTTCTGCTAATAAAGTCTCCATCTTCTCTTCTCTCCTCACTCGCTTCTCCAACTCTAAACAGCGCTGATGCCACTTTACATACAATGGACATATTTATGGCAGCAGGCCTCAGGCCGATCATGTGTGTGTGTGTGTGTGTGTGTGTGTGGGTGTGTGTGTGTGTCAGGCTGATCTTCAGACTCACACTGAGGTCACATCGATTAATCTGCACTGGTCAATTGGTGATTATGCGGTGTGTGTGTGAGCATATGCATGTGTGTGTGTGTGTGTGTGTGTGTGTGAGAGAGTGTGTGTGTGAGACAGAAGGCTATTATTTGCAAGGGGTTAAAGTAGTAATTACATTGTGGCCCTTTACAGGCAGCAGGCATGCTTTCCATTTGAAGAGGACAATGCGGTACATACTGCACACACACACACACACACACACACACACACACTCACACTCACATGATCAGACAGGAGCTGCATGTATGACATCGATTGCGAAAATATCCTAAAGGTTAAAGGCAGGATTAGCCTCTATGAGGACATGCGGATGTGTATATGTGTATGTGTGTGTGTGTGTGAGAGTCTCTCGGAGGCGTGAAGCGGCCTGTGCAGCCAGACCAGCCCAGGCCAGGCCGGCCCTCGGTGTGAAAACAGCTTCTCTGGCAGATGACAAATGGCAAATGGTGGAGAGGCTCCCGAGACGACTTCCTGCACTAAAAACACCCCACATTTCACACGTCGCCCCTTTTCAACAACAACACCACCACCGCCATCATTACGGCCGGCCAAATGGACGAGCCCTGCAGCGTGGGGGCAGTAAAAGTTCAAAACAAAACAAATAAATAAAGAAATCAGCACGGACACATTTGGTGGGACTGCCAGAGAAAGTTATGTCTGTCTGTCTGCCTCTAACACACACACGCACACACTCACACACTCACTCAGTCTGTCTGTCTGTCTGCCTCGCTCATACCTTGGGACAAAGAACATGAAACTACACTTCCCTTGTCTTTTTTTCCCCTCTGTCTGTCTCTAACACACACACACACACACACACACACACACACTCACTCAGACAGCAAATTATAAAGCACTTCCTCCCTTGTCCTGCGCCTGGGCTGTAATTTACTAAGGGCAATAAGAGGATGTGAGGCTCGGCTCGGAGTGCCCGTGTAAAAAGGTCAAATATTTGAACAGTTACAGCAGAAAATGAGTCTGCGGCGTCGAGCGCCAGCAGAGAGCAGCTCGTGGGGCTGCGTCAGGGAATATGTCTAAACGCTCGCTGGCTCCAGGAGGGTCGACGGCGTTTAGAGGACCCCAGGTCCTGCCGAGAGGTAGCGGCCAAAAATGGGAGTATTTGGAGGGACCCTCTCTGCAGCTCTTGAGATCCTTTTGATGTGCAGATTAAAAGCAGGTGTAGCCGAGAGGCGAGTGCTCGGAATTTAGTAGCCATTGTAAACCCCTCCACCACACACACACACACACCAGCCCTACCCCCGGTTCCTCGGCCCACCCCTTACTCAGGATATTTACAGCGACCCTTGCCGCTAATCAAAGTGGACGTTTGCACCTAAAGCTGCGGCTTTGTCCATTTCCTGTGGAGCCCGAGGCGGCGTGGAGTCGGACTTGCTCTGCACCAGATCAGGAGGTGCTGCCGGCCATTAAACTATTCCCCACCACAGACACACACACACACACACACACACACACACACACACCTATTCCCCACCAGAGCAACTGCCCCTGTCACCCCCACTCAAGACCGATTCCTCCATGATATGATTCAGTTTCAAATGGCTTCTTTTTTTTTATTGCTTACAGATTTTATTTATTATTTCATAACCTACTTTGCGCTTTTAAATATTTCTATGCAGCTGCTGGCCAGGTGATTCTATGCTCCGAGGACTTCTGCTTGAGCCCAGTTGTACACACAGAGAGCTGTGGACCGCATCAGATATGGCCCTGATGTGGCCCTGATATGGCCCTGATATGGCCCTGATGTGGCCCTGATGTGGCCCTGATATGGTCCTGATGAGGCCCTGATGTGGCCCTGATATGGCCCTGATGTGGTCCTGATGTGGCCCTGATATGGCCCGGGTCTGGCGTGGATCTGCTGGACTTTGGCCAGGTCCACTGAAGCCTTCACTTCCAACGTGGCTCTGACTTTTTTACATAAAAGCAAATATCAAAGATCCCACACAGACCCACACACACACACACACACACACACACACACACATGTACATACAGTAAAAGCAAATATTAAAGATCCCTTTCTGCTCCATCGGCAAAATTTGTTACAAGAGTCTGTAGCCTATAAAAAACAGTCCCCTCCCACACATACACACACACACACACACACACACACACACACACACACACAGACCCACACACATACACACACACAGAGACACACACACAGACCCACACACACACACACGCACACACACACACACCAGTGCAGTGCGCAGGCCTTCCCTTGCTGGCCCAGCCACCGGCCCTGCTGGCCTGCTGCAGCGTAATGTCCGAGGCATTCCCATAAAGAGCTCTTAGTCATCCCCCATGAGCCGCCGCAGCAGCCCCAGCAGCCCCAGCAGCCGCAGCAGTGTCACTGGGAACGTCCACTAACACGGCAACGTTCACCAACACGGCTCTGTGGGCGTCCACCAACAAGGCTCTGTGGGCGTCCACCAACACGGCAACGTCCACCAACACGGCAACGTCCACAAACACGGCTCTGTGAGCCTCACGTCAGCCCTCCTGCCATCTCTTTATCGCCACCATTATCATGCACCATGGTGTGTGTGTGTGTGTGGGTGTGTGTGTGTCTGGGGATGACGTGTTTGGGTTTATGTGCATCTGTGGACTGCATGGTTGTGTGTATATTTGCGTGTGAATATTTGCCTGTGTATGTGTGTGTGTGTGTGTGTGTGTGTGTGTGTGTGTGTGTGTGTGTGTACGTCTCTGTTAGTGTTAATGACACATTCAGGTTAAATCTATGTTGAGGTTCAGATGTGCTCCCCAGCGCAGATGCCTTTGTGCTGGTGTGTGTGTGTGTGTGTGTGTGTGTGTGTGTTTTCTTGCTCAGTTTTTCCTGCAGAGTGCCGGAGAGTCCCTCTGGGCACCATTGTATTTAAAAACATGACTGTTAAATCACAGGGTAACGGCTAAACACAGGGCGGACAACAATGACGCTAGCACTTCAAAACCAGCCCACACCTCCGCCAACCAAATCATTCTGGCCGCTCCGACGCTTGGTCTAACACACACACACACACACACACACACATCCCTCCACAAAGAGCCTAAAACAGCACATTAAAGTGACTCCATGAATGAGGGGAAATGTTAGATATTATATATTTCTTTCATTATTGCAAACATCTGTTTGAGCGTACAATGAGTCTTATTTTTTATTCGTATTCGTTCATTCCTATAATCTGCAGTTCCGTGCTGTGTTATTTAGCAGTGGGAGATATCACATGTGCCAGAGCCGCCTCCTTTACCACCTTTTGAGCAGAGACTAAGGGCAAGCCTGAGCGTCTTTTGCTCGATTCCTCTCCCTCACACACACACACGCACACACACACACACACACACACACACATTGCTCTCTCTAGTACCCTTCTTCCGCTCCAGTGGCTGTGGACCACACCAATGGGCTTTTGGCAGTGGGCAGGTCCACACTCATTCAGTGCTGGCCCTGGAGAGCCAGCGTGTCAAAGAGCTGCTATTCTGCCGGCCCCTCCATCACCAGCGGACTGGACAGCCCTTTTGAGGGGGCAGCTCAAACAGACCCGCGATGGGAACTCCTGCTCGCATCCAATGCACTTCGGAATCAATTAGCAGACCATTTGCCAACCACTGGTCATCGGTCCAGCTCGCTTTTTGCTCGGCTTGTTGGGCAAACAGAAAGACTGAATCCCAGTGAACGTTTCCAAGTGGTGCTGGAAAGGAGTGGACTTGTCTGGCCTGTATCTAGTATGGACACTGAGTTCAATCCCAGCACAGAGCTGAGAGGATGTGTGTGTGTGTGTGTGTGTGTGTGTGTGTGTGTGTCCAGTTTTCGTGAGAGCGCATGACTGGGCCGGCGTCTCATAGAGTCTGTAAGCGCGTCAGCGACATATAAGACTGAAAGCTCTCTGAGCCTTTAAGGAGTTAGCAAATGCACTGTCCATCTGTTCAACAAGCCCACTCCTTACGCTTACCGTGACCTTTCAACCGACTAGGATCCTCGAGCTATTATACTGTAACACCAACCCTCATCCTAGCACTCCTTTGGGTTTATGTAGGGCTGCTTCTTACGTTTCAACTATTTTTTCTTTTAAAAAAATAGTTACAGTATTACATCATCAAATGACTTTGCTACATTCATGAATGTACTTTTGTCCATTCACCTGAAGAATTACATTGTTAGATAATTAATTCATCAGGAATTACGTGTTCGCTTTAAGGCATTACTTCAACTTTCCTTGGTATTATTGTCAGAACAAGTTTGACAGGACACATGCTAGACTGGAGCTCGGTCGCTTTGTTAAGGGTTTAGAGGAGGATTTGCCGTTTCTTATGAAAGAATTACCCACGACGAGGTGAGAAATGAGACTACATTTTAGCCACTGTTAGCACTGATGGAAATCAAATCAATAAGCAGTCCTAATTCACTCAACATTAATTTTACAACATCCTTCTGAGTTGACTCACGTTATCCATATTCCAAAACTCTTGTGAATATTGAATGAACGCGGGTAATTGCGACCATAATCAAGTGGCCTCACTAACATGAGCAGCACAGTGTGTCGTTTACCCATTTGCTAAAGGAGCGTAGGATTGATATTTCAGCGGCCCTGCGCTCACTCATTCAGCAGCGGAAGACATGCTCTATTTGCAGCGCCCGTGGCTAGGCCAAGTCTCAGATCCTCCACATAGAGTCGGCGACAAATCAATACATGTTATATAGTCTGTGTGAGTCTGGCCACGGTGACCTGTCTTCTTTCTAGTCAACCCACCTCAATTAATTGGCTTTTCCTTTTATAACAAAACGGGCTTTACACACCGCCAACATTCAGTTTCGGTCATCTGATTTACAAAGAGAGTAGGCCCAAGCAATTATCAAATCAATGATAATTGATTAATTGATTGATAATTGATAATTGATACTCGGGACAATTTTCGTATGAATCCGTAGGAACAGTTATTTCCTCTCTGTAGCCTAATATAACTCAAAATTGGACATAATTGTCAGTGCGCCCTAAATAAGCTATTGTTTACACAAGGAAATTAATTTAAAGAGAGATGAGAAATGACAATAAACAATTTGGAAAAATGTTACTAAAGGCTACTAAATACTACAATGCATTCTAAATAATGTTGAATTGTTACATGCCAGAAACGCAGCTGTCTCGCAAACTGCCCAAGGAAG
Source organism: Alosa sapidissima (assembly GCF_018492685.1). NCBI lineage: Eukaryota > Metazoa > Chordata > Actinopteri > Clupeiformes > Clupeidae > Alosa > Alosa sapidissima. The sequence goes on along the minus strand of NC_055968.1, from coordinate 34,430,805 downwards.
CTTACATTTAAATGTATTGTTTGTCCTCGGCTCTGCCTCATCTACATGGAAATGACCCATGGAAGGCATTCTTACACAAATTGCAAGTCTGCTTGCCTAAGAGTGAAAGTCCGAATTAGCCCAGTGATCATTTAAGTTGCTAATGAAGTGTGCAGAAGTACTAATCATTTCTTTCTTCGTCTTTTGTCAGTTAACGTCAGGCCGTTATTGTTACAAACACGAAGGCTGGCGAGTTATCCTTAAAACAAACCGGCATGCATGCAGGTCCATTGAGGTCTCCTTTCCCTCGCGCTGTGCGGGGGGTCTCATCCATTACAGCATGCCCAGGGTAACAGCAACGAGTTTCAAGATAAACGTCAATCAAACACATTGTTTCACGCCTGACACAAACGCACTCACAACACTGGATAATTTGTTTGTTTTACTTAAATTAAAAAAAAAAAAATAATAATAATAAGTGGTCAAGGGAATAAAATCGTCAACAATAGCCCACATTTGAAACTGGATTTCCCAGTGTCCAAAATGAACTCTCACGCTGGCACGGTGATGAGGTTTCCACACAGAACTCAGAAGTGTGGGGAACAAAATGGCCCCTGCTGCTGTGGAATGGACAGAGCAATGAGCGCAATGAAGAGGCTGAGGGCGCACAAGAGTGCGCAGGATTAGGGCCGTGCGCCGCACATTTGCAAAGCAGAGTGTGTTTGTAAACCCAAGTTATATGTCTCGAGTGAGGTTTGCGCTCATTTTAACGCATGGAGAACACACGCACACGCACACACTCTCTATTTTTCTCATCTCTCTCTCTCTCTCTCTCTCTCTCACACACACACACACACACATACCACATAGAGATATATAGAGAGAGAGACATAGAAAGAGATATTTGTATTTCTTTTGGCAAAGAGCAGCTTCCAATCATGTTTCAAAAACTAACAGGAATGCATTTTGATCGCATCTTCAGGCATCGCGTGTGTGTGTGTGTATGTGTGTGTGCGTGCGTGTGTGTGTGTGTGTGTGTGTGTGTGTGTGTGTGTGTGTGTGCGTGCGTGTGCATTTAACTCACTACAATGACCCACTAGTAGGCCACCGCCGATGTAGATTGTAATTAAAATACAGAAAATCTTTCCATTATTGCACATCGCATGCGTACATAAACGCCTTATCGTTCAGAGCATCCCAGCTGCAGTTGCACTACTTAACCAAGTAAACACTGATGCCGAGCTCGAGTGCCAAGGGGTAGGAAGAGATAGAACTGGAATGTGCATATTCTATTCTAGAGCATAGCCTATATTTGATTCCCAGTTGTCCTCGCCGATGTGGATTGCCATTTATTTACCGAGCACCATATGTCGGAATTCTTTAATTTGCTCTTAGTACAAATATTGTAGCAGTTTAACCCTGTAAATACAGTAAATGGGTAGCCATACTATACTATAGGTCTACTTTTTAATGGGACTGGGAAAGACTCTCTGTGGACATTATCATACAATTTACTTTAAAATTAGAAAGGGGATATGTAATATGTGTTTATGAATACACCAGAAATTGTAAATAAAACATTAGCACATGTTTTGTAAATAGCGTCTTTTAGCTACCATTCACTCAATTACAAACAAAAGTTGTTTCCTTTTGCACTAGTGTGAGAAGACCCCTGCGACACGGGGACAGATTGCCGGTGAGATCGGAGTCTACCAACAGAGCAATCAATCTCTCCGGAGAACACGGGGTGTTTCACAAAAAGGAAGAAAGTATATAGACGCTGGCTGATAAAGACGAGGTTTAGCCCAGAAATTAATAATCAACTTATTTACTGCCTCGAGTAGAAAAAAAGCTATAGGCCTATATTTCAACGAAGAGGTGATTGCATTGGCTCTTCACATTTTTTCCACTTTCTGTTCACATTGTTTAATTTAAATAAATAAGCAACATCTCAATGTTTCAAAATCGGAGATAAAATAAAAAAAATAAATAAAAAAAATAAAAAACATCTGTTTATCACCGCTACCCCCACTGTATTGCGTGTGATCCCCCTATGCGAGAGAATTGACCCGCGCAACTCAGATCCCATTGAAGGCAAATAGCAGATTGGCCTAGTCAAAGGGCACGCTACAATATACCTCCAAACACAGACTCGAGCCGACCGCCTCTTATCTTTATGTTGCTCTTAAATACTGTAAAACACTCCTGCGGCGAACATGAATAAAACAATATCAACCTCAATCTTACAATAGGACCATAAGCTATCTCAGTTTGATAAACAATGTAGTAATCATTAGGTGAAAAAAAAACCGTCACCAGCTGCGTGGATTAATCGAGTAGCCTATTACATGAACAAACCATTTCGCTTCCAGTATAAGCACTTATTAGAAATAATTCTACATTTTTAATGCAAATAAAATTATTTAATTATTTTAGGCCTTGGGTGTTGGGCATGACAGATAGGTCGAGCAATCATCTAACTTTGATCAGTATTCATGCTACACATCTGAACTTGCCTAATTGAACGTGGACATAAATTGTTCCTACAAAAGCAGTTAACGCGGCGAGATCAAGAGGAGCATTTTTGTGTTATTATTCATAAAAAGACATACATGGCTGTTTAATTTTTAATACTTCAAAATACATCAAACACTTCGGAGAATACAAGATAAATCCATATACCCTGGGAGCATCATAGGCAAATCAAACTTTAGAAACTATCCTCTGCTTCTGACCTCATCATAAATACACTAGTGCCGAAGCCCTGGTCAGAACTTACATGTTTAATAATAAGATAGTCAACGTTGTCGTTGGGCCCCGTTGAACATAGGTAGCCTAAATGAAAACTTGAGCGGGCTTGACGGTTTCAGTCCCAGGCAAGCTGGGTAGCCTATTCCCCCACCAAAAGTAAGTAGGCTACGCAGGCGAGGATGAGACTCCCTACTGCGAGACGAGGCTGCGCTCATTTGTCCCGAACAACACTGAGAGGAACAGTATGTTTTGTAAATGAGCATCCAACCCGTAAACAACGGACACGTTAACAGATACTGGTCAGTGCAATTAAAATGTGTATTCAGGTCCTTGAGGGTCCCTAGAGGTTTTGGCTCCTATGCGCAAAGCAGTTTATCCCATGCTGCGGGAGCGCTATGATTCGCAATTTGAGGAACCTGGTGTCGCATCGATACACTATTTTATAATCGTAATATTAACAATAAGTGCGTTATTGTTGAATACACATGTAAGGGTAAAGCTAGTCTGGACGAGCTCGTCCTATGCACATAATATATTGCGCTGTTGTGGGGGCACATGAGGTGCCGTATTTCTGTGTGGTGGTGACAGACTGTACACATAATTTAGCAAAATATTATTATATAGCCTGTTATTAATACCAATGTATGTTCTTACCTTCAACGGCTGACGTCAGTGGCAGCAAGAGGCTGCATATAAACAGTAAATAATCCATTGTCATACAGCAGACAACGCTGACATGAAAATGCGCCCAGAGAGTAATAATCCTGAAGGCTCCAACTCCCAAGGACCCAGTGGAAGTCCAGCAACTTCAAAATATCAGGATAAGGGTTATCTCCATATAACAGAAATACTAAATGAACGGAATGTATGAACCAGCACAAGTTCGCATTAACAGAGAAACGTAAATCCAATTCCTCCTTCTTGGGGAGGATGGGCTTCGCACGGTTTCTTCACCAGCAGAAAGGGGACGAACGAAAGTCGTTCACCCGGTAGGCTTCTTCGCATTTGGTACTTCGCATTTGACCCTCAACAGTGCCGTTCGCCCAGTTCAAGTTGTATTCATATCTATGAATGTGGAAAACAGCGCGTCTGTGTAGTCCATTCCTCGGAATTCTCCAGCAAATGTCCAAAGTTTCAAGGAGAAATATTTATAGATTCATATCTTCCGCATCTTCATTTAATCAACTTCGCATTTGTAGTCCAAAACACACTTCCATGCATGAAAAATGTGCATGCGTTGTCTCCTGGTCACACCGTCTTTGCTGAGACACCGTAATTCCCTGAGCGAATTGTCAGCACGGCTGAAGAGACGCTGGTGCTCCGTTCTTCGCCCGCATTGGAATGAAATACCGTTGAGGCGAGCCAACGAACGAGTGAAAGAGGGAGAAAGCAGGGCACAGAGGAGGAGTTAAAGCGTCAGTCTTTCTAGTGGTTACACCCCTGCAACTAGCTGTGAAAGCTGCTGGCCCTAACTCGATAGCCATACTCGGGAAAGTCAGATAGACACGGCTTCTTTGGAGCTTTGGAAGACACAGAGCGCCCCCTGCGGGAACCGACACTCTGGGATACGGATTTCTGTGATATAAAGTGAGCTTATCTAGTTACTTCCTTATCTTTTGTTTTCCTACTTTGTTGTGCGTTTATGATCATTTCTATATAATTCATCTTAATCTATATCATAGATCAAGCGCTAAATGTGTTAGATGCTGCTGTTCGTTTCCTTCTGAAAACGAGGAATTATTACGCAGAACTGTGAGTATAACTCAGTGAAAGCAGTTCAGGCGATTTGTAAAAAATCTGTTGCGTCGGACATTACAACAAACAATATATATATCGTCAGGTTATTATACAAATTGTTCAACTGTTTGTAATATTACGTGTCTTTATTATTGTTTTATGATGACGATACAACACAAAGTTACAACTCAACACTAGTCCACTTTTTAAAACAATCTTGTCACCAGCTCTGTGAATTGTGTTAAATCTTGACCGAAGTAAATAAAAGTGTCTAAATATTACTATTAAGACCTTGTGGTATATTGTTCGCCTAAAACTTGAATATAAAGTTGGGGGTTCGGTTGTTGACAAGAAGCCAGGAAGAAGTGTGAGGCCAGTTAAATAGCATTGTTAATTTGAGAGTTTGTGGATTTGTTCAAATCAAATCCTCTAAGAATATTCTATAGCACTTTTAGTTTTCTCGGCGCCAATCCACAGTTTACTGTTCTACTGCATGATAGGCTAGCAACCTATCTTTGTAGTTGAAAAAAATAGCCAACAAAAGACGTCATTCATCTTTAAAAACATAATTTAGTTTTTCAAAATGACATTGACAAACTCGCAGATTCCCTCTGCGCCTAGCAGGGCAATATAATTTATAAACAGGTAACACCTGTATGTCATTTTTATATTTGTGACATTTCAATCATTAACCTCACAATGACCAATACACTGTCCATCACAATCACTGTTCTGTCACAAATATCACACTAGTAACACACAATACTGAGAACAGCCATGCCCTCATTCTGTTAGACAATATAATGTCAATATTCTGAGCTGAAGATTTATGTAGTCAAATAGACCTTGATTATTAAAAAAAAAGTTTGAAAATGGGTAATTTCCCCGATATATGTTATTCATTAATTGTTATTGTCAATTAGAATCACATCACTGAAGCTTGTCTGAGACGCACATGGTATTAGAATCACATCACTGAAGCTTGTCTGAGACATACATGGTGTTTAAACACTACTGAATAACTAATCCTCAGAAAACATGTTGAAAATGTCACTGTACAAAAAGTACCATTCAAGTGTTTTGCTAAACAAGTTTAAGTATTGTAGGTAGTGTATGTAACTAACAAGTTTAAGTATTGTAGGTAGTGTATGCAACTAACAAAATGTAGATATCACAGGTACATTTACTGTAAGTTGGCTTAAGTATTGCAGGTACTATAAGTACTGTAGGGAAATTTATGCTTATGTTTTAAGTTTAAGAATATATTTAAGTTGGCTTAAGTATTAGAGTATGTAAGTAAGTATGTAAATTGAAGTACTGTGGTATATTTAAGTTGGCCTAAGTATTGCAGGTAGATTTGTAAATAAGTATGTAAGTAAGTTGAAGTACTACATGTGTATTTAAGTTGGCTGAAGTATTAGAAGATGTAAATAAGTATGTAAGTAAGTTGAAGTACTGTAGGTATATTTAAGGTGGCTGAAGTAGATAAGTATGTAAGTTGAAGTACCAGATGTATATTTAAGTTGGCTGGAGTAGATAAGTATGTAAGTTGAAGTACCATATGTATATTTAAGTTGGCTGGAGTATGAAAGTAAGTGTGAGTATCATGCTGATTAAGTTGTCCTTGGACACAGGGCACCCTACTCATGCCCTCTGGCCGGCCGGCCGTATTTCCCCCAGAGAACGACCTCTCGGCCGAGCCTTTCGCTGGCCATGTGTGTCTAGCCAACCATACAGTGTGTGTGTGTAGCGGGCCGTGTCCGTAAAGTGCCGCGTGTGTGTGTGTGTGTGTGTCTGTCACCCGCATTTGACTTCAGACAAGCTGACCCTGAATGGCAGTCATCACAGCGTTATATAGCTTTCAGCTGCTGAGTGCTCCAACATGGCTGAACGTACGCGGTGAGATTTGAAACGATGGGACCTTTATGTGCTTCTCAGCTCTGCTCCCCCGGGCGGGATCCTCCCGACAAGCTAATATTTGGCCACAGTTGGCTTTCCCACTGATTTCTCTCATATCCTCCAGCTGGGCAGAATTAATAGATTACAACTGTCATCACCTTTCAAAATAATTTTTTGTGTAAAATTTCAAAAGCATGTATGTTTACTGTATGTATAGTGTTGTTTGTATAGTGTATGTTTTTGTGCAACTTGAGGATCATTTTGTTGTTAACTCATTATATTAGGAACAAAATACAAACTCACAAGTTATTCACTGACATTTAAATTAACATCTTTTAGAATATTCACAATATATCTTAGATATGATGAAATATTCATAAACACACACATCAGAACTTTATTTCTCTCTCATTGTACTCTAAGGTATTAGGACTCTCTACTTGTGTGTTCCAGCACTTGCAAATGTCACCCATGCAAATGTGATTGCAGTGATAAACCCTCCATATTTAACTAATACACACATTTATTTGTAGAATTCAATTCAAAACATTAAAAAAAATGTTTCCACTCTCTCAGTGCAAAGAAATATCCTAATATCCTGCATCTCTATTATGGTTTGATAAAGAAGCATATGATGCTTTGTTTAAAAAAAAACATTGTGGCATAATTGTTTTTTATTCTGTATAGAACAAGTTTATAAATGCATAGCAAAAAGTGTTTCACATCATTTACAAATACTAATGTTTACATTGAAATGTTTTTTTTCTTAATAGTTTTTTTCTTAACTGAGCTTCAGCTCAGTTTTTCCAAATTTTTTTAATAGCTACACAAAGAGGAGAAAACATTTATTAAGATAAACATATTACAGAAATGAAATAAAGAGTAAAAAGCTAGATTTAGATTTGTGGAAAACTTTTCTAGACTTGAATATGAATGTGGTAAACAGAAATGAAAAGTACTGGGGAGTGGTGATGAATATGCCGAAAGTGGACTGTGAATCTTAATAGATCTCCGATCACAAGAGAAGGACTTAAATGGGAAAAAAAACATATTTTCATCAAAGTTTGTTTTATAAACATTTTATAATACAATCTATTTTACAGTATAAACACTCTGATAAATCTTAGTTGTAATTTGTATGTTTAGAGATTGAATTGCTTTGATTGACTTTTGATGGAAGCAGTATTGTGTAGTGTGTATATAACTCAACCAGGGGAGCAATTCAGACCCATTCGGGCCTTGTGATTTGGTCTTAATATATCTTATTTACTGGATAAATAGACCGCCGTACCTGATCTCTTCAGTGCTGTCAGACTGCTACATTTACACATCTATGAGTCAGGCTCTGAGGTGGCGGAAATGTCATAAGTTGCTATGGAACCTTACATAGTGTCCTCCGTGTCCCCCGGCAACCGGAGCCTTAGAAATGGCCGCCTCGTGGAGCCAGGGATTAGGACCTGACTGAATCTTCTGTGCCTGAATGTTTTCAGAAGTAAAAATAAGCATGTTAAACCTTAAATACAGGTTGGGTTAAAACCAGCACTCGAGAGTCCAGTGTGGATGAATGGAAATCTCAGTGTAATAAATTGGTTGGCTTTTGAGTGTTCAAGTTTTGCGTTGTTTAGCAAAACTTTTATTGGCTGGTTTATTTTAATAGTATGTGTTGTTATTTGTGTAAGATGTGAAATGAAAGGTTTTTTTCACGGGTGAATGGCAACAGTAAAACTGTATATTCTCCTCAGCATTATATAATGGTGTGTGTGTGAAAGCCTGTTTTTCGTAAAGCGCTGAGATTATTGCTTCAAATGTTCCTTTTGTTGAGGCGGCACACAGAGCTTCTCTGGAAAAAAAAATGGACGCAGCACCTGGCGTGCATTAGAAACTCAATAAGTAAAGTGGCAGACATTTTATTGCCATATGGAAATTTCTCAGACCCCCCCTCCCCTCCCTCCCTCCCTCCCCCCTCCCCCCGTGTGTACAGACCAGCAGCGGCCCACCAGTCACTGCCTCTCTGCCCTCGGAGTCTCCCCACCTCCCCTGGACGGCTACCAAACAGCACCGCTACAGCGACGTGGACATGAGCATAGCGCTTTTATCGGAGGAGAGGAGGAGAGGGAGCAGGGAGCAGGGCTGCCCCAAGTAGGGTGGGCCGGGGTGGGGTGGGAAGGAGAGGGGAGGGAGCAGGGAGCAGGGCTGCCCCAAGTAGGGTGGGCCGGGGTGGGGTGGGAAGGAGAGGGGAGGGGGCAGTTGTTCTGGAGAAACTCAAAGAGGACTTTAAGTAAAATTCTTAGCTCAGAAGAGACAGTGCTCGCTTACACACACACACACACGCACGCACGCACGCACGCACGCACGCACGCACGCACGCACACACACATTTCCCGCTCAGGAAAGACAGTGCGGTTTTCAAAGTACGTAATCCTCAGGGCTCCCCCTGTGTCTGAGCACTTAGGGGAAAACACACACACACACACACACATACAGGCCCCACCGACAGGCAGGCGAACAGGTCCCGCTGGGGCCACAATCCTCTCTCCCTGTCTGCTAGTAAATCACGAGCTCCTTTAGAGATGGTTACTGCCATCGGCCTCTCTCTCTACGTCCCAAAGCCTTCATCCTCCTCCTTCTCCTCCTCCTCCTCTCACCTGTTTATCATACACTAGGGAGAAAGGACATAGTTATACTCAAAACATAGCTCCCCCCCCCCACACACACACACATCGTGCTGCTGTGCTCCTCTCTCTTTCAGATAGTGTCTTTTCCTTTAGTTATGCTTCCTCTTTCTCACACTAGCCAAGCAATGCTATTCTTCTCCACAGTCACTGTTCTCTCTCTCTCTCTCTCTCTCTCTCTCTCTCTCTCTCTCTCTTTCTCAATTCAATTTTGTCTGTGCACAACACAACACAAGCTGCACATTCATTCCAAATCTCAGTGGTTATAGAGCAGGTCTGCTGGTCTCCATTGTGCGGTTTGGACTACCGTGGCACTTTAGGTAGGTCAGAGCCTCAGCCGTCTCGTCTCTCCCCTCCTGGCAGCGGTGGAGCCATCTCTATGAAGAGTCGGAGTGAGAGTCAGAGCGCTGTCTCTCCCTGTAGCAGCTGCTCATGCATGAAAGCTGTCATCCTTTCAAACCGTCGGAGAACTTTCTGTGACATCGGAAATGCTGCCTCTCCCCACATATTATTTCTATCTGTGGTTTGAGTGTGGTCTAGTCTGGGCTCTTCAAACAGCATGCGTCTCCAACCGTGTCATTATCAGAATGGTCTTTTAATCAGACGGCATTAACAGAATAAAGCAACTGGAAAGCCGGATCTCTGTGATCATCAGAGTAGATGAAACACATACTCGCTGTCATGTCTCAGAACCTCAGCAGACTAGTAAACAGAAGACAACACATCGTAAACCTTCCGTGAGAGACGTACAGTGGTATTCTGTTAACTGTTTACAAAGTTCAGCACTTCCCACAAAAAAGGCTCAAGGGGATCTAAAGCCCCTTAAAATGAAAACTTTCTTTTGTCAGTAAATACGCAAGTAACACTTTATTTAGAGAAACTGCCTCAGACAATCAACAAATAGTACATCATTTCTAGACTTTCTGCTAACTCTCAGTTAGCCCAAGCCATTAGCTGACCCTAACCCTTACCTCCCACAGATGCAAGCGCCCGTGCTAATCATAACTAACACCTCACCCCAACCATAACCCAGAGTCAAAGGCTATTAGTGTTTCTCTCTCTGTCGACACAGTGTCAACACATAGTCTGCTTACTGAACAGAAAGGCCATGCCAAAAGAAGCAGGGCCAATATATCATAAGAACACTCAACATTAAGCTATTTCTATAGATAAAAGAAGCAGGGCCGACATATCATAAGAACATTTAAAATTAAACTATTTCTATAGATAAAAGAAGCAGGACCGATATATCATAAGAACTCAAAATTAAACAATTTCTATAGATACAAGAAGCTGGGCCGATATATCATAAGAACACTCAACATTAAGCTATTTCTATAGATAACGTCAAAAATGTAGGAAAGGTCAGAAGCTGATGTGTCGGACCTCCCACAGATATCCAGCTCCTGTCATGCACACCTGCTGCCACTCTATCCAGGGCAGCACATATAGTGTAGCGGATAGCAGTAGCGGATAGCAGTAGTGTGTATAAATAGAGACACAGGGTGGTTTAATGTAAGACTAATTCTGTACATCAACTCTGGGGCTACAGATGGTCACTCTAATTTAGCTAGTGTCACCACCTCCAAATAAGTTTGAAGAAGTGCTTTTAATGTGTCAACTAGTGCCCCTTACTTATATTGAATCCTGAGGTTAGGTTGTAGAGAAAGCTCTTTCAAGTTGAAGGATTTATTGGTTTCAATTAACTATTTGAGCTCTGAATACTCTAGTTGAAATTATGCAGAGAAGCGCTTGAAATAGGTTGCCTTACTTTTTAAATTTAAACCAGCAGATTCTTTTTTACAGAGAATGTCACCACTTCCAAATAAGCGTAAATCAGGGCTTTGGCCTCGTCCCTTGCCCTTCTAGGCTTCCTGTTAATAATGTAAGCTAGGGAAGTTGTAAAAGGGAATTTGTGCGTGTAATGCAATAGA
>NC_055968.1:34399833-34414833 GCF_018492685.1 Alosa sapidissima | reverse complement strand
CAAGAAATGTTTCTGAACATTGGCAGCTTTCTGTGAAGCTGAACACTCCACTACCTGCCTCAGCGGCCTGTGAAAGGCTATTTAGCATCGCAGGACTTGTCTTCAGTCCAAGAAGAGTAAGACTGAATCAGGCCCGGGATGGGTAATCGGGAGAATTCCCGAATTCCCGAATTGTGCCTGAAAAGTCCATTAAGAAGATATGGGAACCCTGAATATGCTTTATGCTTTACTATAAGAAAGCCAAAATAAAGTTCACAATAAAAGTTCAAAATAAAACCGCTTGCTTTTTACTTTTTACTTTTACTTCAAATACTTAAGTACATTAAATATCAGAAAATTACTTTTGATACTTAAGTACAGTATATATCAGATACTTTAAGACTTTTACTTAAGTAATATTCTAAAAGGTAACTTTCACTTCTACCAAAGTCTTTTTCTAGTACGATACTTGTACTTTTACTCAAGTATTGCTTTCTAGTACTTTATACAACACTGCACACACACACACACAGACACACACACAAACCCTCTCTCTCTCTCTCTACATGTACATTTCGTAGTGAGGCAGTGATTCATTTCTCAACAGCAACGTGCGGCTGGTGAGTTGATATGAAGCTTGGCGTTGATAGGAGCATGATGACATTGATATGAATAGGACCTGGCTATTGCATGAGAGGCCTGTAAATGCCCCGGCACTGCAGTGTGTGTGTGTGTGTGTGTGTGTGTGTGTGTGTGTGTGTGTGTATGTGTGTAAATGTCCCAGCGCTGCAGTAACAGCCGCTGGGTTCCTGCACATCAATCTGGGTCCTTTCTGAGAGGCAGTGGGCAGAGGGGGTCTGTCAGCACCGCCTGGGAAAGGCATGTGTGGTCATTCTCATCAATGTTTTGGCAGGCTTCAGCGAAAAACGTCACCCCTGCGCTGCAGAGCTTGCCCCCCCCCCTGTCGCCCGGCTCCTCCTATCCCCTAGTGACTCCTGAGGTGACGCAACTGATGGTCCAAACTCCAGCTTTCTGCAGGGCCTCCAGGTTTCTGGTTATTGTCCAGGCCGGTTGCAAAACACCCCACGATGCCCCGCGGTGCCAGGCGAGCACCTGGTGTTTCTGGTCTCGCTGGAGGAGGCCGTTGCGTTGGGCAGCGCGCTGGACTCCAGCTCTACACGTTGTTTTGTTTCCTGGTGCCGTCACACAGCTTGTGTGTTTAGACTGTTCTGTCGGAATGCTGTCTGTGTTTTCATGCGTGTGAAAAGTAGCATCTGCAACCACGGTAACCACAGCCCAGCCTCATATAGCCGGCATGAGTCCACACACACAACAGTATGGCAAGTCCAACGCCAGTAATTGCTTTTAAATCTATATTTGGTGAATTAGTGACCCAAAGGTGATTTTTGTGTGTGGAGAACATTTCAAATTATAGAAATGGTTTGACATTAAAAAGGGAGAGCCAAATAAGCTCAGCGTTGTTTGTGCGCTATGATGAAGTGTCAGCTCTGACACTGGAGTGTTTTTGTTGAACATACCAAAGTGTGTTGGACTGTCATCCAGTTAGGTAGAGTTATTTCTGGGGATGATTCATTATTCGATACTGGCTAATTTCCCCAGGTTACATACCAGAGTGTCGACGTCGGCAAGTAAACATGTATGTGTCTGTGCAGTGATGCTGTGTCTCCAGCAATCTCCCAGCTGCCAGTTCCCTCTTCATACGAGGTGAGCTCATTACATTACATTACATTACATTACATTTGGCTGACGCTTTTTAACCAAAGCGACTAACAACATGGTAAACAGTAAGTTTTAGAACAATTCTCACAATTTTAGGACAGTTTAAAAAAACATTAGAGTACAGTAAGAATAAGTGCGTCGGTGAGTGCTGTTTTTAACAGTTACTTGTCAGTTTAAAACGGCTGGTGAGTGCTAGGATCAGTAAGACTTGTTGTAAGTGTTGCTATGAGAGTAGATGTTCTCTAAAGAGCTGGGTCTTCAGGAGTTTTTTGAAAGTGGAAAAGGATGTCCCTGCCCTTGTAGGAACTGGCAGTGTGTTCCACCAACGAGGAACAACAGATGAGAAAAGTTTGGATTGGCTTGAGCGTACCGGTGGTAGAGCTAGACGTCGTTTGTTAGAGGAGCGCAGCGGTCTGGAGGTAGTGTAAGTCTGTATGAGGGCATTCAAGTAGGTGGGAGCAGAACCGGAGACTACTTTGTAGGCAAGCGTTAGAGACTTGAATTTGATGCGGGCCGCCATAGGTAGCCAGTGTAGCTGGATGAGCAGCGGGGTAACATGTGCCCTTTTGGGTTGGTTGTAGACCAGGCGCGCCGCCGCATTCTGGATCATCTGAAGTGGTTTCGCTGCGCAGGCTGGGAGACCTGTCAGGAGGGCATTGCAGTAGTCGAGTCGTGAGATGACTATTGCCTGAACCAGAAGTTGGGTAGCATCTTGAGTCAAGTAAGTCCTGATTTTCCGTATGTTGTAGAGTGCAAAACGGCATGACCGGGCGACTGAGGCAACATGATCTGAGAAGTTTAGTTGGTTGTCAAGAACAACTCCTAGATTTCTTGCAGTCCTGGTCGGTGAAACAGACAGGGAGTCAAATTTGATGTTGATGTCGTGGTGTATGGTAGGTTTAGCTGGGATGACCAGCAGTTCAGTCTTTGAGAGGTTCAGCTGGAGGTGGTGTGCCTTCATCCATGAAGCTATGTCTGAAAGGCAGTCCGAGATCCGTGCTGAAACCAGGGGGTCGTCAGGTGGAAAGGACAGATAGAGCTGTGTGTCGTCTGCATAGCAGTGGTATGAGAAGCCGTGCGAACGGATAATCTGTCCCAAGGAGGTGGTGTAGATAGCAAAGAGGAGGGGGCCCAGCACTGAGCCCTGGGGGACCCCTGTGGTGAGATGGTGAGGTGCGGATAGCTGACCAAGCCATGATACGTTAAACGAGCGTCCTGTGAGGTAGGATTCAAACCAGGAGAGAGCAGAACCGGAGATTCCCATGTCAGCGAGTATAGAGAGAAGGACACGGTGATTAACCGTGTCAAAGGCAGCCGATAAGTCAAGCAGAATGAGTACTGATGACCGAGCGGTCGCCCTGGCTTCTTTTAAGGCTTCTGTTACAGACAGCAGAGCCGTTTCGGTAGAGTGGCCGCTTTTGAACCCAGACTGATTTGGATCCAGAAGGTTGTTCTGTGAAAGGAAGTCAGAGACCTGTTTGGAGACTGCTCGTTCAATGCCTTTGGATAGGAAAGGCAGTAGTGAGACAGGGCGGTAGTTCTCGACTTGAGCAGGGTTGAGAGAAGCTTTCTTAAGTAACGGTGTTACCCGGGCCATTTTGAACGCTGTTGGAAATGTGCCGGAGGTTAGCGAGGTATTGATCACATGTGTGATAGCTGGAGCGATGGTCGGGCTGATGGACTGAAGTAGGCTCGTAGGTATAGGGTTCAGCGAGCATGTGGTAGGACGGCTGCATGTCAGGAGTCTGGACACTTCACTCTCGGAGAGAGGCGTGAATGCTGAAAAAGATGTTCCAGCAGTCCCTGGAGGTTGTAGGAGTGCGGTATCTGAGTCAGATGCGTTGAGTGGGCATGTAGAGAATTGACTGCTGATTGCCGCCACTTTGTTTGTAAAAAATGAGGCGAGGGTATCTGCAGTAAGGCTGGATGGAGGAGGAGGCAGCTGAGGGTTGAGTAGCGATTTGAAGGTTGAGAAAAGTTTTCGAGTGTCTGTAGCGCTGTTGATTTTGTCATGGTAGAAAGCAGTCTTAGCAGCAGTGATGCTGGCTGAGAAGGAGGTCAGGAGTGTCTGGTAGTTTTTGAGGTCGTCAGCTAGTTTGGATTTGTGCCATTTCCTCTCCGCGGCTCTGAGTTTGGTGCGCTGCGATCGGAGGGTATCATTTAGCCATGGATGAGAATGTTTGGATCGAGCTGGCCTTGTGGTAAGAGGGCACAGCTCGTCTAGACACGAGGTCAGTGTGGAGCAGAGCGAGTCAGTGGCTTCATTAACCTCCAGAGAGGAGAAGGTGTTGAGTGGAGGTAGACCGGAGGCAACCACAGAGGAGAAGTGGGTTGGAGACAGGTTCCGGATGTTGCGGCGGAACGTGACCATAGGCTGAGGAGCCGGAGGCTGTTCTGACAGGCTGACGTTGAACTGGATGAAGAAGTGGTCAGAAAGATGGAGAGGCGTCACCATGAGGGTGTCTGTGCTGCAGTTCCGAGTGAAGATCAAGTCAAGCTCTTTGCCAGCTTTGTGAGTCGGTGGGCTTTGAACCAGTTCGAGGTCAAAGGAGTGGACCAGGGCCAAAAAGTCCGCTGAGCCTGGGGCATCTAAGTGGATGTTCATATCACCAAGAACAAGAAGCGGACAGTCGTGCTCAGGGATGGAGGATAGCAGAGTGTCAAGTTCGTCAATAAAGTCGCCTAGTTGGCCTGGAGGGCGGTAGATGACCAGCACGTAGAGTTTTGCTGGGGCGATCACTGTGATGGCGTGGAATTCGAATGAGGCATATTTGTTTGAAGGCAGTAGCGGGGTGAATTTCCATTTGTTGGAGATCAGCAGGCCCGTCCCGCCTCCTCGTCCAGATAGGCGAGGGGTGTGGGATAGTGTAAGGTTAGTGGAGAGTGCAGCCGGGGTGGCAGTGTTCTCTGGTTTGATCCAAGTCTCAGTGAGAGCAAGGAGTTCCAATGAAAGGTGGTTGGCATAGCCAGCTATGAAGTCGGTTTTGTTGACTGCGGATTGACAGTTCCACAAGCCCATGGAGAAGGAGGTTTCTGTCGGTGAGGACCGTTTAAGTTCCTGGAGGTGAAGGCGATTTCTGCCCCTTTTGGCACGATGCCGTTTTCTGCAATGGCCGGTGGTAACAGATATGGTGGAACGGCACATTTTGCCTTTGTCGGTGCCTGTGCGCGGTGAACTTGCACAGGTAAACTTGCTTGTCTTGACCGTGTCCGTCTTAAACGAGGCTGGCTGAAACGAGGGCTGCCGCTTATGCTGCCGCTTCAGCAGCAGCCACTATTTTTATTCTGCTAGGAATTGCATGCAGCTGTCCTCCTGTCTTACTAATGATGCATCAGCGTAGACCGCCCTCTGACGTTCGCACAGCTTAGATTGTTCAAAAGGGTGTTAATTACTGTCAACTGAAAGTCCGCTCGCTCACACCGACCGAAACTCACAGTTTCAAGTAGCCTCCTCCCTCAGCTGTTCCCAAACGCCCAGAGTCCAATTCTAACAATTGGAGAGGATTTGGCCAGTAGTAGCCTATGTGTTCTTGCTTTCTCTCTCCCAACTCACTGCAGTTGTTGACGCTCAGTCTAACCCAAACCTCCACACGAGCCCCTTAAACCAATCGTTAGAAATGAGGATCACAAAAAGTAACACACCTCTGCTAAAGTAAAAGTTACCACACACTTAATAATGTACTCTGAAAAAATAACCCATTGGAGTTATTTGGTTGTAATGTGGACATTTGCACATTTATGAAATGTGTTAAATAAATCAAGCATTTTTCTTTTACAGAATTGATTCATGCCCTGATGACACACCTTCCAATGAAAGAATTTAGATTAAGTTCATGTAAAATGTGCATGTCACTTCAGCATTATTGCATTATAGCGCTTGAGGCTTGCATTAGAGAGATTTACCTTTTATGAATATTGGGCTGTCATTGCTAAATGAAGATTAAATGCAAAGTCACTGTTTCTTGATATAACACATTCCAAAGTTTTGCCAAAATATTCAGAAGCATTCTTTACAGTTGGAAATGTACGCAATACCTAACACACTTATAGTAGGAACAAAACGTTGTTCATTTCCAAGAATAACATTACATACAACCCAGCTCCATAACTCTACTGGGCTATAAGAATAGATAGCATTAGCAAACTCATGTGAAAACTTTTGGCAACATTGATGTTTGCTTATCTCATTGCTCTGGCAAAGGCTTAAGGAAACACAACGAAACCAGCAACGTTTCCAGTTAGTTAGGTGCTTCACTTTCATCTTACATTACATTGTTAGATAAATTCACTGCTGTGTCGAAATATGTTAGTTCAACGTAATAACACTGTTTTAGTGAGGAACATTACTAGTTTGTGTAATTTGTGGTTTAGTCATTTTGACAACCTCTCTTTCTCTTTCTTACAGTGTACATGGTTACCTTAAATGAATCACAGAAATGGAATGCTCAGCTGGAATGACTAATCAAACATAACAATATTGTGTTTAATACAGAAACTAGACTGGTTCGTGTAATTGTAAGGTAACAGTTTCATAAATGAGACAGCCCAGACTTTCCTTTTCACTCTGTAATACATATGAACTTGTCATATATGCCGTAGTACGCTGTTGTCAGTTAAAACATAACAACTGTTGTCCATTTAGCACTGGCATTTGGCAAAGACACAATAAATAATTTTCACCTCTTAAATGTTCTCCTAACTTGCCATGGCTTAGTTCACATGAATGTTCAACTTAATAAAACTAATGGAAAAACTGAGTTTTCTTAAGTGTTCAGAAACTGTTTTACTGGCTTCATTCTAGTAATGAACACAAAAGGTTGAAGAGGGAGACATAATGTATTAAAAATGGGTGATCCCTTTTGCCTTAATAACATGCATTAATGCATGGTATACAAATATGATTGTTTTCAAATTAATTGTATGCTGCAACACATTAGCATAGTCCAACACAATTACTTTGTGAGAGCACATTTACATTCTAGATTTTGATTATTAATTCATGGAAAATGCTAGATTGTTTTGAAAACTGTGTCTAATCATGAATGACCACGCATTACTTCACCAAATACCAAACAGTTTTATGGTCTGCTCCTTAGTTATTGCTGACCAAAAAAGGTAGAGTAACTTCTGCAGTGGGTTACATGTGTGTGTGTGTGTGTGTGTGTGTGTGTGTGTGTGTGTGCATGTGTGTGTGTGTGTGTGTGTGTGCGTGCGTGCGTGCCTGTGTGTGTGTGTGTGTGGGAGAGTAACCTCTGCAGTGGGTTACAGTTATTGAGGTCATATTTGACATGAAGCCATTATAGTCTCCTTATTGGGCTCCTAACTGTAGAAGAATACTACAGTTATTAAACTCAACCACTTCAACTAAATGCAATTAAACAACTCAGAATTCAGTCAGTAGACATATGGGAATGTGTTCTGTAGCGGATGTCTGGATGATGGTGGCACTGGGGACTCTGTGTGTGTGTGTGTGTGTGTGTGTGTGTGTGTAAGTGTGTGTGTGTGTGTGTGTGTGTGTGTGATTCGTCTGCATGATGGTGGCACTGCGGTCATGTGAGTGTGTGTGTGTGTGTGTGTGTGTGTGTGTGTGTGTGTGTGTGTGTGTGATGCGTCTGCATGATGGTGGCACTGGGGTCATGTGAGTGCTCCCCACCTCGTCAACATCACCAACACGTCTAGCAAGGTCACCAATCTCATCCGCACTTCCATTCTATTGAAGACAAGCGACTACTGTGCAGCGTCTCCGCCTTTTGGCTGGGGGGCAAACGTGTTTTAGATTTTAAAAAGTTGCAAATTGAATTCACACTTGATGAAACAAACAGATCTGTGAGCCTGCGTCTGCAGATGAGACGAAAATGCCCAGCTCCGGGCTAGGCACTGTCCCCTCCCTGCCACGCTGCACCATGCAAACTAATTAAGCAGCTCTCCTTTAATAATATGGGGGAAGGTTAGAGAGATGAGGGAACAACCCCTGGCCTGGGGGGGGGCAAAGCGAAGCCTTCTCCCCCCTCCCCTCTCGAGACCCTTTTCACTCCAGGAGCACGTGCAGGTCGACCTCACCGTCAAACAATAGCTCTACGGCTATAACGACAACTCTACGGCTATAACTATAGCTCTACGGCACGGCTATAGCAACAGCTCTATGGCGATAACAACAGCTCTACGGCTAGCTCTACGGCTATAACAATAGCTCTATGGCTATAACAACAGCTCTACGGCGATAACAACAGCTCTACGGCTAGCTCCACGGCGATAACAAAAGCTCTATGGCGATAACAACAGCTCTACGGCTAGCTCTACGGCTATAACAACAGCTCTACGGCTAGCTCTACGGCTATAACAACAGCTCTACGGCTATAACAACAGCTCTACGGCTACAACAATAGCTCTACGGCTCCCTAACTCTCCGTGTGCCATGCAGTCCCCCTGGTAGTTAGATAGATCTAACTCAGCGGTACACACAGCCTTGGCAGAGCTGTGCCACGCACATAAGTATAAGTATAAGTATAAGTATATATACTCTTTTGATCCCGTGAGGGAAATTTGGTCTCTGCATTTATCCCAATCCGTGAATTAGTGAAACACACACAGCACACAGTGAACACACAGTGAGGTGAAGCACACACTACTCCCGGCGCAGTGAGCTGCCTGCATCAACAGCGGCGCTCGGGGAGCAGTGAGGGGTTAGGTGCCTTGCTCAAGGGCACTTCAGCCGTGCCTACTGGTCGGGGTTTCGAACCGGCAACCCTCCGGTTACAAGTCCGAAGCGCTAACAAGTAGGCCACGGCTGCCCGTAATCTTAGAGCTGTGCCACACACATCTTGTCAGATGTGTGTCAGAGCTGTGCCACACACATCTTAGCGGTACACACAGCCTTGGCAGAGCTGTGCCACACACATCTTAGGGATGATACGCTTTCCAAAGAGAATTAGGGGGGCCGTCGGGCATCACTACCCAGAGATAAACTGTGGCTGCTGGGCAGAGAGGGGCAGGGGGGGGTGACACACACACACACTCACACACACACACACACACACACACACACTGCGCTGTGGTCAGACAGACTGACGCGTCTGCTGCTATTAGCCAGATGGGAGTCTGTGGAGGAATTTCACACCCTATTGACAATGGCACTTCTGTCAGCTGCTCTTTCGCACCCATTGGACCTGCTTTTCCCCTCATTCTGTGTGTGTGTGTTTGTGTGTGTGTGTGTGTGTGTGTGTGTGTGTGTGTGTGTGAGAGAGTGAGTGCGGGTGTGTGTGGGTTTGTTTGTGTGACAAAGAGAGAGAGTGTGTGTGTGTGTGTGTGTGTGTGTGTGTGTGTGAGTGTGTGTGAGTGTGTGTGAGTGTCACCCATTGGCCCTACTTTTCCCGTCATCCTTCCTCTGGCCCCCCCATGCCCCCCCCCCCCCCCCCACCCCTTTCAAAACAGTGAGGAGGAATAGCTAGTGACCGGATAGCACGGTCCGTCCCAGCAGGACGAGGGAACACGGGTAACTACCACAGAGTGTGAACAGATCGGTGTGTGTGTGTGTGTGTGTGTGTGTGTGTGTGTGTGTGTGTGTGTGTGGGTGAGTGTGTGGGTGAGTGAGTCAATGAGTGTGTGTGCGTGTGTGTGTATGTGTGTGTGTGTGTGTGAGAGAGAGAGAGTTTGTGTATGTATCTGTATGTGTGTGTGTGTGTGTGTGTGTATGACTGTGTGTTTTTGTGTGTTAATGAGGTCACCTTGTAATCGTGCGGAAGCACTAGGTCAGAGACAACCTGAAGCGTGACTTTTGTAAACATTGGCAGCCATTTGTCTTTCTGGGCTTGTGTACATTCAGAGGACATTCTTGCTGTTTGAAAAGGAAATGAATGTGTTCGATGAAGGAGTAGGGTGCTTTGTGGGAAACAGGAAGTGTCTGATAAAAGATGTCTTTCTTCAGGCATGTAAGAAAAGTGCTTTAAAAGTACCAATGTTGTAAGATACGTACTTGGTATTTGGTATCTTCATGTGAAAATATTTGACTTGCAAACTATTGTGTTGTGTCATGTACAGTATAATCTTAATTCGATTCGAAAAATAAACATAAAGTTTGAGGACAACTTAATAATAATAATAATAATGATAATAATAATAAGCTTAATTTGTATAGCACCTTTCATACACAGAAGCAGTTCAAAGTGCTTCACATTTGGAGCATTTAACACAATAATAGAGAAAAATAATCATAATAATACAATCAAACAAACAAACAAAACGATAAATAAAACAACAGAGATTTAGAATTAAGTAAAAATGAGAATTCACAAGATGGTAAGGAGATAGTTACAACAACATATACAATACAACTAATGCAGTGAAAATAGGAAGACCAGCAGTAGGATGTAAAATAATGTGAAGAAATACACTACCAGATTAAGTGAGTTAACTAAAAGCTCTCGTAAGTGAGTTGAGTTAACTAAAAGCTCTCGTAAGTGAGTTGAGTTAACTAAAAGCTCTCATAAGTGAGTTGAGTTAACTAAAAGCTCTCGTATTCAGGTATGTTTTCAGGTCTTTTTGAAGACGTTTACAGAATTTGCCTGTTTGATGTACAGAGGCAGGGTGTTCTATAGCTTCGGTGCATAATGGATAAAAGCAGCTTCTCCGCTTTGCTTGTGGAGCACTTTGTGCACAATTAAAAGATTAACATTGGAAGATCTAAGTGTCCTTTGTGGATGACAAGATATTAAGAGCTCAGAGATATATGAAGGTGCTATGCCATTCAGAGCTTTGTAAGTAATTAACATAACCTCAAAATCAATTCTATAGGGAACAGGGAGCCAGTGCAGTTCAGCTAACACAGGGGTGATGTGCTCCCTCTTCTTGGTTTTAGTTCAAAGTCTGGCAGCAGAGTTCTGTTTGAGTTCCAGTCTCCTCTCGACTCTGTGTCCCCTCGTCCTTCCCTCACACACATGGTGAGACGCATGCCGCTGATGCCCATGTGAAACGTGTCAGAGAGGAACAGCTTGGCTGTCCCCAGTCATCCCATTTCCCAACATCTGCCATGATATGCAGGACCCAAGGTGTCACTTTGTCACATTATTTATTTATTTATTTATCTCTCGGCGCTCCAACTCTCAGGCGAATGGCACTTTTCATTTTGGAGATAGAGTATTCGCCCCAGTGAGCGGGAACAGACACTCTCCTGTCTCCGCGCCGTGTGGAGCCTCGCCTCGCCTCGTCATGCCTCGCCTCGTCTTGCCTCGCCTCGCCTACCTTACGGGGCCGTCGAGGCCCAACCTGATTAGTGGGTCAGGGACGGAGGTGGGGGGGGGGGGGGGGTTGGTTTGAGGGGGGGCTGAGTTAATTAGCTTAATAAGATTGGGGGGAGTTAGGAGAGGCCGAGGGCACCCGGCGGTCACCTCGCTCGCTCCGCTAAAACACCCCGAGCTCGGCGTCCTAATCTCCCGGAGTGAACAGAGGCAGGCGAGGAAGCGCTGGGATCAGGTGTCACATAAAACAAAGGAATTCAATTGAAATCTCTCCCACTCAGTGGCCAGCTTGCTGTTGTGATTGAATACGTGCACACCAGGACAGTGAGGCACATGCCACTTGAGAAGTGTTTTGTGTCGATGACTTCTGGTTTTCATCATTGCGCATGTTGGTAGTGTGTTTTTGTTATCATTTATACTGCATGAATATTCTATTACAACTGTAACACGTGCATTAGCCTCAAGACATTAAATCACTACTCTCAAACAGTACACCAAGAAATCAGTCATGCCATCTCCTGCTTTGACTTACCAAGAGAATAGCAGTAGTGATCCTTTACTAAATACCTGCTTTCTATCTCTAATACAATACTTCATAGTTTTATACAATAGTTCACAGTTCATATCTTGACAGGGTGAATGAAAGCTCTAGACCCTCTCTGGAGTAAATATGTTATCCTAGTGGCTGATCAGTATAAGACCAGACTGGACCTGGTGTCCACTTCACCGATAACGTTACGCTCTGTCCCATAGTTCTAACCAATAACTATCAACCCTGCCGTAGCACTATGTGGTATATGCTCAGTTCATTATATATGCTCAGTTCATTCAGAGACACTGAAAGAGTTTCCCTGCTCAGACACAAAATCTCTTTGGGAAGAAAGCTTTCCTCAAAGAGTCGTTCTTAGCTGAATATCTCCAACATGAGGCACAGTCGGGGCTTGGAGACAGAGGACGTAGGGGTCATGTTTTATCCTTCCTCACTCCTGTCAAATTAGCCACAATTATCCTCCAGCTCGCAGAATAACAATATTTCAATCTGTCACCGTGACAACAAAAAGCCTCATTCAACCTGCCGCACATGCCCAAATTGAATTCTGGGATTAATTGAGGATTGATGGATGACCAGTCGTCCTCCGTGCGCGGTAAGATGGATACTGAGGAAGATGGGGAGAGACACGCCAGGGTCCACTTATGTCCACAGCCACCACGACGCGTTATCAAAGAGCACCGAGCCTTTTAGCAGGGAGTGTGATTAATCAGGTAGTGACAGTGTGTGTGTGCAGTGGATGGGTGGTGTGAGAGTGTGTGTGTGTGTGTGTGTGTGTGTGTGTGTGTGTGTGTGTGTGTGTGCAGTGGATGGGTGGTGTGAGTGTGTGTGTGTGTGTGTGTGTGTGTGTGTATGACAGTGTGTGTGTGTGTGTGTGTGTACGTGGCACTATAGGGTTGGAATGTTGCAACTCTGTCTAATCGATATCCTGGTGTAGATCTTTCTTTACTTCTATCTTTCTTTCATTCTCTCTTCCTTTATTTATTTATTTCTTTCTTTTCTTTCTTTCATTCTTTCATTCTTTCATTCTTTCTTTTTTTCTTTCTTTCTTTCTTTCTTTCTTTCTTTCTTTCTTTCTTTCTTCCCTTCCTTCTCTCATCCTTCCTTCCTTTTCTTGTGTAGCTCTCTGTCTCTGGGGGGCATTTGGAGAGAGAGAAGTCGAGCAGTCTCCAGAGCGTTGCACTGACCCAATGAACACATTTCCTATGTGCCCTATTAGAATAATGACAGTGTGTGTGTGTGTGTGTGTGTGTGTGTGTGTGTGTGTGTGTGTGTGTGTGTGTGTGTGTGTGTGTGTGTGTGTGTGTGTGTGACAATGTGTGTGTGGAGTGGATGGGTGGTGTGTGTGTGTGTGTGTGTGTGTGTGTGTGTGTGTGTGTGTGTGTGTGTGTGTGTGTGTGTGTGTGACAGTGTGTGTGCGTGTGTGTGTTTGTATGTGTGTGTGTAAGTGACTGTGTGTGTGTGTGCAGGCATTCCACTTTAGCACCTTCTGTCAGTCACAGGAAGACAAATCACATCAAAAGCCCTTCACACACACACACACACACACACACACACACACACACACACACACACACACACACACAGTCACACACACACACACACACACAAACACACACACAGTCACACACAGTCACACACACACACACACACACACACACACACACACACACACACACACACACCAAAGCCCTTCTCCCCGGTATCTCAGAACAGGCAACAGCTTTGTTTAGATGCTGGGAGCTTTCAGGTGAAATACGTGTAATTCCTATTACCTGTAACCCTATTACCTCAACCTGTTCTTGCACTGACATAGTTTTTTATTTTACCTTGTCTACATTATACTTTACTCTCCTATTTGTCCATATTATTTATGCTGGTCTCTAGACCTTACTCTTGCACTGTTGGACTAATGTTGGACTACTTTTTGCACCTTCACCATGACACTCACTCCCTTGAGCACCTTGCCATGCACACATAACTAAAGGACTATGGTTGGACTACTTTTTGCACCTTCACCATGACACTCACTCCCTTTAGCACCTTACCAGTCCTGGCCCTGTCACTACAAGCGTCTTATGCTTGATCACCCTCAAGCACATTGGACTTTTTAAATTGAATTTATATAGTATTTAGTATTTAGTTTTGTTAGTTCTCTTATCTTCTACTGTCTTTATTCTACAGTGGAGTTTATATGTTTATACTTATACTTATGTTTACCATTTCTGCTGTAAGTGCGTGTGTGATGTCTGTATGCTACTGAGACCCTTGAATTTCCCCTTGGGGATCTAAAGTATCTATCTATCTATCTATCTATCTAATTTAGGGGCAGCCGTGGCCTACTGGTTAGCGCTTCGGACTTATAACCGGAGAGTTGCCGGTTCGAAACCCCCGACCAGTAGGCACGGCTGAAGTGCCCTTGAGCAAGGCACCCAACCCCTCACTGCTCCCCGAGCGCCGCTGTTGTTGCAGGCAGCTCACTGCGCCGGGATTAGTGTGTGCTTCACCTCACTGTGTGTTCACTGTGTGTCGAGTGTGTTTCACGGATTGGGATAAATGCAGAGACCAAATTTCCCTCACGGGATCAAAAGAGTATATATACTTATACTTATACTTATAATTGAGAGAGAAACTGAATTGACTTCCGAGCGAAGTCGGAGTCTTTACACGTCTGGGCCAGCCGTCATTTCTTACCCACAGCAATGGACTAATTAGGGAGAAAAACTGACCAATCAGCTCGCTTTGTCATTTTTTACACACAGCAGTGGACTAATTAGGGAGAAAAACGGATCAATCAGTTCGCTTGGTCATTCTGTCTGAAGCACAGAGAGCGACCTGAGGCGTTTAGTGAGAGGCTTTAAACAGAACTCGTCTCGGTCACTGCCAGCATTGACCGGATGACACTGAAATGCGATTATGATTCTGAGGCAAACAGCTATGATGCATGTCCATCTGTGGGTGACCATGTGTGTTTGCTGGAAGCTCGCTGTGGAGGTAAAAAAGAGTTTACGGCGATGACTACAGCGAAGTGGGATTGCTTTGACTGGCGAGAGACGCCTGCAGTCTTCATGTCCACTCCGGTCCCTCCGACTCCGCTAACTCATTGTCTGTGGCCTGTAATGATAGTTGTTAAACGGACATCAAGTCCAATAACAACCATCTTTATATAGTAATTGTTCGCTGTGTGTGCCAGGTCCCCTGGCGCTCTTCTCTGTAGGGATAATTTTTCCGCGTTCAGTCCATTCACTAGTTCTAATGTTGCTGAAAACCCACCCAGCCGGGGTTTTTTACAGCAATAAAAGTTTTCAGATTCCTGCGACCAAACTTTCCTCAAAGCTCTGCATGCGGAGACGAAAAAGCGCAGTCCCATCTAAGTGGATTATGATGTAATTTATCTAGCTGAACCACAGAGCATGCTGCCAGAGTCTGACCCACAAACAAGAGCCCGAGGAGCTCGCCAAGAAACTTCATGGCCCAAATCAAGTATTCTACAGTTTA
>NC_055968.1:34387333-34389833 GCF_018492685.1 Alosa sapidissima | reverse complement strand
GGGTCATATCCACTCCCCAAACTCTATGCAGGGTCCTGTCCACTCCTAGTGGGCTACGCGGGGTCCTGGGCATCTGCCCGCTGCTCTACTGGCTGTGCGGACGATGGATGGAGGGAAAGTGAATGATCCTGACACAAAGGTCAAAGGTCAGGATCATGAACTTTGTTTTCTTTATGTGTCATTGATATATGTTCAGGAGAGTTTATTAAGCATTCACAAGGCTTTATAATGACTCTGTAACACTTGATCGATAGTCATAATTTAATCATGTTATAACTTCAGCCATGTGTGTGATAAATCATTGTGTTACTGCTTCCTACTGTCTGAAGCCCTATATTAGTTTGTTTATACCGTATTTGTATAGCTATGACATCCATTACATCATTTATGCATATAATCACATCCTCTCTCATATGATAAAGTATTATTAATATGCTATAAAGGATTATAAATATGTTTCTAATGTGTTTGGATATCTTATGTAAATACAGTGCTGTGAGAGGACAGAAGTGTGTTCTGCTGAGTATCGTAACGCACCTGTCATCTCGCAGCCGCAACGGCCGCTTTGGACAGATCTTGACACATCGGGACAGAAATGTGAAGCCCTGTCAGGAGAGAACGGGGAACAGATTTGTGTGTGTTTGATTTCCTCGCCAGCCGGGCCAGATCTTTCCCTTGGTCTGTGTGTGTGTGTGTGTGCGTGTGTGTGTGTGTGTATGTGTGTGTGTGCGTGTGTGTGTGTGTGTGTGTGTGTGTGTGTGTGTGTCTGGATCTTTCTCTCTGTCCTCTGGAGGGTCGCAGGAGAACACAAATTCATGCAGCACGGCAGAACGCATGGCAGAAATCCCTCTGTTTAGATAAGCCCCGATCGATGTAAAAATCTCGCTCTCAGCACTGGCATGAGACGACACCACAGAATAGGCCTTTTTTCACCACTTCCTGTCAGCTGATCTGAGCCAAACTGTCACTAGTTTCTATTATGGCAGTTTGATGTCTGATCAAATGTTTGTACTCACATATGGACACAGAGACAGGGAGAGAGGGTGCATGACAGATAAAAAGAGACAGAAAAAGAGAGAGAGAGAGAAAGAGGGAGAGTGGGTGCATGACAGATAAAGAGAGAGAACAAAAGAGAGAGAGAGGGTGAGAGGAAGAAAGAGAGAGAGAAATAGAGAGACTGAAAATGCAAAACGGCACTGACAAAAAAAGGTTTTCTCTAGTTTGCACAGTGTGGGAGAGACTGTGTGAATGTGATAGAAAAAGAGAGAGAATTTAAAGAGAGAGAGAGAGAGAGAGAGAGAGAGAGAGAGAGGAGAGAGAGAGAGTAAAAGAGGAAGACAGAAATAAGGAAAAAGGGAAAGGGAGAGAGAGGGAGAGCAAGGGAGATAGAAGAGAGAGAGAGAGAGTGTAAGAGAGAAGGAGCAAGGAAAAGAAAGCAAGACAGAGAGAAAGAGAGTGAGAGGGAGATAAAGAGACAAAAAGAGAGAGAGGGAGAGAGAGAGGGTGAGAGTAAGATAGTGAGAATAAGAGAGAGAGGGAGATAAAGAGACAAAAAGAGAGAGAGGGAGAGAGAGAGAGGGTGAGAGTAAGATAGTGAGAATAAGAGAGAGAGGGAGAGAGAGAGAGAAAGCGAGAGAGAGAGGGAGAGAGAAAGAGAGAGAGAGAGAGAGAGTGAAAGAGCTAGCTAATTCCCCAGGAGGGACTCCGGCCGGGCATTAATCTTCACTGTTTGACAGCTCCCAAAGTTTTTCAAGAAGCGGCGTTTCCTTGAGCCATTATAATGCTTCACTCAAGCAAAACCCAGCGCTGAATGGGGAGGGAGGGGGGGGGGGGGGGTCTCCTGTCTGATTCAGCAATCCTATCACTCCACAGCCAGCGGTTGAGAGGTAGACAGCACAGAGGTGGACAGACAGACAGGTAGGCACACAGGGCTCACCTCTGTCACGTTTCCTAATGCGCTGTCCACTGTACTGTCCAAGCCTCTACAGAGTGCATGATAAACACCCATTCCCTCCCTCCCTCTCTCATTCACCCACTCCCTCCTTCCCTCCCTCCCTCATTTGCTCAGTCACCTACTCACACACCCACTTACTAGACTTGTAGTCAAGACCGCCTAAACCGAGACCAAGACACTACCAAGACCAGAGGGTATCAAGACCGAGACCAAGACGAGACCAAGGCCAAGACAGACTGAGTGAAGACCAAGACAAAGTCAAGACGAGACCGAGACCAAAAAAAAAAAAAAAAAACAGCTAGTGAGCTAGTGTTACACCATAACTTGCATTAATTGAATAAGAGCAGCATACTGGGGTAAGAAGTTCAGTCCCAGTTTAAATTCAATTTAAGAAGGTATTATTTCAACTACAGACAGAACAATACAGAGACAGAGCATGTCATGAATGTGTGTGACTGTGAGCTCACTCACTGCAAATGTTTTCGTAGACTGGGTGAGATAAACTATGTATAGCAATTGCATGACAGCTGTTACTGCACTATTAGA
>NC_055968.1:34367333-34374833 GCF_018492685.1 Alosa sapidissima | reverse complement strand
CAAAGACTAATATTATTATTGAAATAAAAGTCTAACTCCATTAAAACAAAAAAATCCTAACATTTATTTGAATGTTTACCAAGACTTTGACTTTTCCAAGAATACACGCCTCGGTGTTTCCTTTGGAGAAAGTCACGAGCAGGTGACTGGAGCCGTCTGGCCAATTTTAGGTAACAGATTTAATATGAGCGACTGTTTGCTTTTTTTTTGTTGTTCTCTTTGGCAACAATAAGTGAAGCATTCCACAGCGGTGTGGTCATCCAGGGGCAGAGCGGAGCGGTCCGGTACCTGGGGTTTGGTGCTGCGCTGCCGTAACTAAAGCCTGGATGTGCCGGGGCGGAGAGAGGAGAGAGTGTCTGTTTACGACTGTCTGACTCACGTTAATTATTAAGCACGTCTGGCGGGCCAGCGTGGCGGCAGGGGACAGTCTGGAGTCAGCGAGACCGCTCAGCACCTGTTTGTTTTGGCTCGGTCCGGTATCGCCTCGGCCGGGTCGGTCGGCTCTCTGGCGGCCGTCAGCCAGGTGAAGCTGTGGAGCTCTGAGACCCACGTCTCCCTCGGCAACCGCTGACCGCTGCCAAAATCAACTCCCGGGCTTCTCTTAACAGTCCACGCCCCCCCCCTCCCCCCCGCTCACTCTCGTCTCCTCCTGACACGCATGCTGGAGGAGTTACCACGGAGACGCACCGCGCAGCGGGATGGGGGCGGAATGGAGAGGCAGAGGAAATGTTCCGATCGGGCCGGTCCAGCCCGGGTCTTAACTCACTACGCTGCAGCACCGCTAAAAATACAGCAGGACATCAGAGAGAGCAGCGTACCATGTAGACATTAAATCTGGGAACATGGAAAATAAAAACCAGGGGAATAGCTGTGAGATGTATTTCTAGCAATATGAGCGCGTTAGCCACAGCCTACATTTTTGACACTTCAGACAAATGACATTCCCAATATTGACTCTTATCCTGATAAACGCCCACCAGCGGCACAGCCTGGAGCTGTCTGCTTTTAGCCTCTAAACAAGCACACTGATTGATGTTGTGCCTGTTATTTTCTGACATCGATGTGTGTGTGTGTGTGTGTGTGTGTCTGTGTGTGAGAGAGAGAGACTCTTTATCATTTTACTCTCCTGACTGTAATGCCCTCCAGTTCCATTCAATTATATAATCAGCTTACAGCGTGGCCGTGCGGCTAGCCCACACATCGGCGCTGATGACCTGACACACACAGGAGGCTCTCTGGCTCTGTGTCTCCTCCAGCGGCCGCACCTCTCCTGGATTAGCAGCGCGGCTACTTGAATGCAGCTGCCGTCTCCGGCTGTCTAATCTCCTGGAGTGCTGATCGAGAGCCCATTTGAAATCAGTAAATATAGCCTTCGCATAAGGCATTCAACACATTGACCCAAATCAGTAAATATAGCCTTCGCATAAGGCATCCAACATGTTGACCCAAATCAATGAAGTTTCTTTTGTTTATATTTTTTCCCTTAGTCCCCCTGGTGTACCCTTGAGCAGAAAGGCCCTCTCATTCAGCACACTCTGTCTGTTAAAACTCTCAAGGCTGTAAGTAAGTAAGTATTTTTCTTAAGGCTGTGCTCCCAAAGTGAGTTAAGTGTGGAATCACAGTCCAACGCAGTTTGGCTTGAGATATGAATATGATACATAAACACAGCCCTTGCACACATAACCGGATCCTTTTGTATTCTGCTTCAATTAATTTTTAGCTTGTGCCTCATCATTCATATTCACATAAAGCAAAAAAAAAAAAACTCACCCTAACATTTTTTTTCATACTTTTTTTTTTACTGAAAAAAGATTTGTTAGTATATTGCACTGATATTTTTCTCCCTTTTTGGAGGGAGGGCAACATAATTATCTAGGGCAGAACATTAAGAGCGAGCAGCTCAAAGACGGCAGGTATCGTTGCGGAGGCTTGGCAGCGGGGTCTGGCTGTGAGAGGCTGCTGTGTGTGCTGCCTCCTCAGCTGCCTTGTAGCTCTCTCCGCTGGGAGCGCGCCGCTTTGAAGATGACAAATCATGGCTTTGTTCAGCTAAGTTCTTTCATCCCGGTCCCTGGTGCACCTCCAGTGGTGCCAGTCACGTCCCTCTCCCTCGACTCGCCTCTCCACACATAAAACACCTAATGAACGAGAGCAACCGGGAACGTATGTCTGTGTTACAGAGATGTCACAGCACACAGCTAATGCAGTAGTTTAGGTATCCGTCATATAGAGTTTACATGTCCACCATACAGCCATCCTACCATGGATATGTCATCCTTCTTCTGATAGGTCATCCTATGTCTGGATACATTTCTGTTTGTCTACAAATACATTGTTGTTATTATGACCTGGAGCAGTGATTTTTTGTGTTTATCTTAATTATTGTATTTATGATGTGCCCTGTGTTCAGGGAAATTCAGAATAAAAATGACCAGGTCCTCAAAGTTTTCAAACATTATGACAAATGATCTCATAGTCTTTTGTAATGTTGTTTATAACAGAGATGCCTTTTAGAAGTGATTGTAATAAGCATGTAATAAAAACAAATGGCGCAGGCTGAAAAGATACAGGGCATGACATGGACAGGCCAGACGTGTGTGTGTGTCTGTGTTTGTGTCTGAAGTAAGTGATGCAGTCATAGTATGGCAGCCATGATGAAACTGACCTCTCCCTCTCTGGCTTAGAATGTGAGAACATCAACAGAGACATCTGTGAAGTTGTTATTAGCATTAGCAGAATTAGCATGTCCTGCAGAAAGACTAATTTACCAATAGCCTCCTGTGGGTTGCAGCTAGTGAAGCTATAATGTGCTGGAGATGGAGTATACTCATTCCCGAGTTTTACAGCGTGGCATGGGCAGGTACTTACTGTCTGGAAACTCTCTGGAATGAAGACAAACATTCTGCTTCTTGCCTGTTGAGACATTAAAGCTTCAATCATGAGGACGGTATTTGTAAGCACTAAACATTGATATTGAAAGTAGCGATATTGTAGTTGTGCACTGGAACCATGCTATTCATCAGAGCCACTGCAAGTAACTGTGTGACAACACACTTAACCAGGGATGTGTAATACCATACAAGCATATGTTTTGCTCTTGCTTTTGTCCTCTCTCTCTCTCCCTCCCTCTCTTTCTCCCTCTCTCTCCTGCATTTCCAGCACACTAACAAACATTGTTCAATCACTGCAGGTCATGTCCTTCATGCATTCCTAAACTCTTTTTTATTACTTTTCAAGTTTTAATGCATTCATTGATTTTTCTGAATCTACCACAGGGCATTTGGAGAGTAATGAATATGTGTCTGTTTTTTATCAACTGCAGCTCGGCGTTCATAAAGAGCTTTATATTTCTGTGGAGATGGTTTTTGTCAAAACCTGCAGCTCATTTCTCCACATCTCACAATGTATTACTTCACCTTAATATGCTGTTTCTGTGGCTGTTTTTTAATACAGAGCTTTTTCTGGCCAAAGTGTACACAAATATGTATACATCTGTAAGTACACCTGATCATGAAAGTAATTTCACTCTGTAAATGTGAAAAAAATATGACTGACTTGACTGTCTTTGTTTTATTGCTAACAGATAACAGATAGCCTCTCAATGCTTACTTTATGGGCTGTCTTAAAAGTGTTAAAGTTCATGAGTTGAAGGAAATTGTTTGTGTTGTTGTGATAAATGTTTGTGGATCCCAATAAATCAACAAAAACATAGTGAAGTGGGGAGAGGGAAATATGGGGAGACACAGAGATGATTTGAGAGCGTAAGTGTATGAGAGAGAGATAGATGAAGAGAGAGAGCTATGATTTGAGAGACATTACACAAGAGAAAGAAAGAGAGACAGAGGAAGAGAGAGATAGAGAGGAACAGAGATAGAGAAAAGAGAGAGAGGAAGAGAGAGTTAGAGAAAGTGAGAGACAGGAAGAGAGAGAGAGAGAGAGCGAGAGATGATGGAAGCAGACGGAAATTGAGAGGCAGTGGGCAGGTTTGTGAGCGGGCTGACAGGGCCTGGAGCTTGACTAACAGGCCTGTTTTGACAGGTGTCAGATGGTCTGTATTACCGTTACACAAGCCGGCCCCTGGGACCACGCATCACATCCCGGGGCCACGGCAGCGAGAGCTGCAGCAGGAGACGCCACCGCATCAGCAGAGCTGCCGAGAGGAGAGGAGAGGAGAGGAGCAGTGGAGAGGAGAGCAGAGGAGAGGAGAGAAGAGGAGAGGAGAGGGGGTGAGGAGAGGAGAGGAGAGGAGAGGAGAGGAGAGGAGAGGAGAGGAGGAGAAGAGAGAAGAGGAGAGGAGAGGGGGTGAGGAGAGGAGAGGAGAGGAGAGGAGAGGAGAGGAGCTGAGGAGAGGAGAGGAGAGGAGAGGAGCTGAGGAGAGGAGAGGAGAGGAGAGGAGAGGAGGAGCAGAGGAGAGGAGCAGTGGAGAGGAGAGCAGAGGAGAGGAGAGAAGAGGAGAGGAGAGGAGTGGAGAGGAGAGGAGAGAAGAGGAGAGGAGAGGAGAGGAGAGGAGCTGAGGAGAGGAGAGGAGGAGCAGTGGAGAGGAGAGCAGAGGAGAGGAGAGAAGAGGAGAGGAGAGGAGAGGAGAGGAGCTGAGGAGAGGAGAGGAGAGAAGAGCAGAGGAGAGGAGAGGAGAGCAGAGGAATGCTGTCCCAGCAGCCTCTGCACCAGGAAGTGGAAGGAATGATGCAGAGCCCACCGAGGGCACCCCAAGAGTGAGTGTGTGTGTGTGTGTGGGGGGGGGGGGTCACTAGGGGATTCTCTCTCTTAAACTGTTGCCAACAGACAGAGACGGAGGTTTAAAAGTTGAAAGTTCAAATAAGACTAGTAAGCACATGCTAACTCCAATCTCAGCAAAAGTGTGTATCAAGCTATACAGCAGATGCCTGAAAGTGGCAGGAAGAAGCCTATCAGCTG
Organism: Alosa sapidissima; assembly: GCF_018492685.1. Taxonomy (NCBI): domain Eukaryota; kingdom Metazoa; phylum Chordata; class Actinopteri; order Clupeiformes; family Clupeidae; genus Alosa; species Alosa sapidissima. Next base: position 34,369,922 of record NC_055968.1, on the reverse strand, counting down.
TCATAATAATATGGAGAGGAGGGGTTATCTATCAAAGACATATTTAAAGCAGACAGCGGCGTATAGATTATGCATCTAGGCTGATGCTGATAGATTATTCTAAGGATAAAAAAGTCTGTATTACCAAATAGCCTGGATGAACCCAGATAGACCTGCTGGCCAATTAGAATTTGCTCTGCAGGTCCGCCTGGAGACCTCCCCACTGGAGCTGATTTCCAAATCACCAAGACGATGATGACAGAGCAGCACAGTAAGCAGTGCTGATGAAGTCAGTGTTAAACTAGAACCTTTGTTTACAAGAAAGATATATTTACTGTACTTCCGAAAAGCTTTGGTAAGAGTTAAATGTACCAATTTCAGTTTAATTTCACTGCTGGTTACACCACTTGAAATCTGGAAGTGAATGAAAGCTCCACAGACGTTTCTTGATCTAAATAAAGATTTGAGAAGCGGTCTGGTGCTAGCCATGCTAACCACCAATATGAGCTAATGGAGAATCACTTGCTTAGTTTCCTATCATCACTATGCATTTAGATTTTATTCCTATCGTTTTTTTAATTTCAGCCATAAAGTAAAAGTCCATTATAGCAACAGACTGTGGACTTCCAAATCAAAGTGTTCATCTCTAATCCCACGGCCTCTTATCTCTCACACATGTGGTCCGTGGCCCGACGACTAAGGCTGGAGCTGATCCAGAACGAATGCATTGTGTTCAGTGTATTAAGCGCCACCATCAAATTCTGGGAAGCTGGACAGCTGGCTGCGTAGATCCCGGCTTCCTCACTGGTGGCAGGGCTAGAGACCCTCCCACACGCAGCCAGAAAGAAGAGCTTTGTTTGGCACCAACTGGCTCGAACTCTCAGTGGCGTGGTGATCTACGGTGGCCTGTAGGTGTCACAACCAGTCCCCAGTTACAGAGCGATTGCACAGTCATCTAGAAACACTGTGAGAAGTATTGGGTAGGAGGTTTTGACACAAACTGAGGAAATCACTCCAGAAACGCATTTATGCTGCTCACACTTTGTCACATTTTATGCCAAGTATTTGCCTGCAGTGGTTTAAATGAAGCAAAGAAATATGCTAGGGTGTATATCTCAAATATGCTAGGATGTGTATCTCAAATATGCTACGGTATGTATCTCAAATATGCTACTTTGTGTATCTCAAATATGCTAGGGTGTACAGTATATCTCAAATATGCTAGGGTGTATATCTCAAGGTCCATTTGTATGCTTTAGCATCATCTTATGCATCTTAGGCCTGACAGCTGTCAATCACAGAGTATAGGAGCTCCTGAGAGAGCACAGGTCCTGTTCTGTAGGGGATCTGTGAGGTCTGAGTCGGACCAGAACCACGGGTTTCCCAGGAGCTACTGGGTCGATCAGGACTACAGGTTTCCCAAGACCACAGGTTTCCCAGGGGCTACTGGGTTGATCAGGACCACGTGCTCCAGGGGAGTTGTTCATTGGGCTGTGGCTCCTCTGACCCCCAGCTGGACGGGGATGTGTGTGTGTGTGTGTGTGTGTGTGTGTGTGTGTGTGTGTGTGAGTGAGAGAGCGGAGAGGGCAGGTGGGGGCCAGTACAAGCCCTCTCTACCTGCGTGTGCCCCTTGGTCATTTTACTAGCAGCACAAGTGCTCTTTTCAGTGTGGCTGCAGCCCAGCTTCCCCCGAGCCCTTTATAGGAGAAGGGCTTTTTTACAGCTCATTTATGGGGTGTCCTGCGTTTCTGCAGCACCGCCAGTGATTTAGGTGATATGCTTGGAATAACAGTTTGGCAGGGCACAAGGCAGCTTGGGTTTTACTGTGCCCTTACTTAAATACAAATAAAAATAAAAAGATGTCAACGAGTAGGCAAGCAAAACATACATGCATTTCATGAGACCTTTTAAGCTACAGGTCTCTCCCTCTCTCTCTCTCTCTTTATCTTTTCCTTCTCTGTCTCTCTCTTTCCTTGACCCCACACCATACTATGGCATTCTACTCACACAGCTTTCCAATTGCGCACAGAGAGAGCTGGTCAGAAAGTCAGGCTTGCTCACAGCGGGCTTGGCCTTGTGGAATATGGAAAATGACCGAGTGCCTCTGGGACAGAGAAGGCCGCGGGTGAGAATTTATCGCCGCCCTGGTGCGCGGAACCCTGCACTGTTCCTGTTGTCTCACGCTGTCTCCGACGTCCAAGCATAATACCCCCCCCCCCACACACACACACACACACTCCTGCCCGCTCTCTTCTCTCCCAGTCAGATCGGTTAAATCACACGGCGCTGTGCTGTTTCATATCACTTTTAAATTATCATGATTTAACGGTTTTCTGTGTGTGTTAGTGTGTGAGTGTGTGTTAGTGTGTGAGTGTGTGTGTGTGTGTGTGATTTGCCAGTTTTGCAATGCATTTATGCATCTGAAAAGGGTTTTTTTTCCATTAGCATAATCAAATAACTGAGGTAAATTCGGTTTTAAAGCCATTACATTGTTAAATGCTGTAATGAATTTGATGAGTCGATTATTGAATTAGCCATAAGCCGTACATGACACGAGCAAAGCCCCTTTTAACAGACACATCTGGGGGCTTGGGGGTCCAGGACGCATCT
>NC_055968.1:34309833-34359833 GCF_018492685.1 Alosa sapidissima | reverse complement strand
GAAGATCAGCAGTATTATGTGTGTGTGTGTGTGGAGGAAGATCAGTAGTATTAGCCGTGTGTGGAGGAAGATCAGTAGTATTAGCCGTGAGTGTGGAGGAAGATCAGTAGTATTAGCTGTGTGTGTGGAGGAAGATCAGCTGCAGTATTAGCCGTGTGTGTGTGTGGAGGGAGATCAGCTGCAGTATTAGCCGTGTGTGTGTGGAGGAAGATCAGCAGTATTAGCCGTGTGTGTGTGTGGAGGAAGATCAGCTGCAGTATTAGCCGTGTGTGTGTGTGGAGGAAGATCAGCAGTATAAGCCGTGTGTGTGTGTGGAGGAAGATCAGCAGTATAAGCCGTGTGTGTGTGGAGGGAGATCAGCTGCAGTATTAGCCGCGTGTGTGTGGAGGAAGATCAGCTGCAGTATTAGCCGCGTGTGTGTGGAGGAAGATCGGCAGTATTAGCCGTGTGTGTGTGTGTGGAGGAAGATCAGCAGTATTAGCCGTGTGTGTGTGTGTGGAGGAAGATCGGCAGTATTAGCCGTGTGTGTGTGGAGGGAGATCAGCTGCAGTATTAGCCGCGTGTGTGTGGAGGAAGATCAGCTGCAGTATTAGCCGCGTGTGTGTGGAGGAAGATCGGCAGTATTAGCCGTGTGTGTGTGTGTGGAGGAAGATCGGCAGTATTAGCCGTGTGTGTGTGTGTGGAGGAAGATCGGCAGTATTAGCCGTGTGTGTGTGTGTGGAGGAAGATCGGCAGTATTAGCCGCGTGTGTGTGGAGGAATATCGGCAGTATTAGCCGTGTGTGTGTGGAGGGAAATCAGCTGCAGTATTAGCCGTGTGTGTGTGTGTGGAGGAAGATCGGCAGTATTAGCCGTGTGTGTGTGTGTGGAGGAAGATCAGCAGTATTAGCCGTGTGTGTGTGTGTGTGGAGGAAGATCGGCAGTATTAGCCGTGTGTGTGTGGAGCGCTGGAACAGGCCACCCAGCTCAGGCCGTGCTGTAGGAGAGCTGATTCTGTGCTGGGGATGATTTGCTGGTGTGGTGAAGGCTTTATGAATCTCCTCTGATGGTTTGTCTAGCCCCTTTGACTTGTGTGATTTGTTTTTGAGGTTTTTCTGCATAAAAAGGCTTCATCTTGAATCATGAGCTGACATTTCATATTTTTCATCCTCTTTTCAAGTGGCTCAAAATGCAAACGCTGGAGAAATCATATGTTAAAATGAACTTTTGAATAGTAGACTTTGTCTTTGTCTTTAACTGAAAGCTTGCAGTGGACTCTCTCAGTTTGGCACCCCTTCTGCTCTATCAACATGTGCCACATGTTGTGACAGATTCAATAGTTCACCAAATGTCTACACTTATCTACAACACATTTCTACCCTTGTGGGCTTATTTGAATCTCAGATTTACACTAAAACAATGGCATTATATACAGTGGGCCGCCGTGCGGATGTGAGCATTTCCCATTTAAAAGCCTAGCCTGCCCTTACCCTAGCAGTTATGAATGCACCATTACAATTACTTATACTATTAGCATGGTCTGCACAAAACACTCAACAAAAGTATAGGCCTACTGTTAGCTGTGGCAAACATCCATTTCTGCATTTATTATCTGCCAAGCAGAAACATTTACGGACAGAATTTTTGTGTCTGTGTGTAAGCACACCCAAGGAGTTTTAGGAAGAGCTGCCATATACCAGACACTATGGAGGAAGAGTCATACACCAGACACTATATGGAGGAAGAGTCAGACACCAGACACTATGGAGGAAGAGCTGCCTACACCAGACACTATGGAGGAAGATGTCAAAAAGAAATAAACATTGTAATGAGGATTGATTATAATAAGTGGATCCTCTATGTTAGCATCTCGTTGCTAACATCTGTTTTCATTAAAGCCATTAATGTGGTTAGAAATGTGCAAATGACAAGGGGGGTCCAGTTTGTTATGTATGAGTACAGTGTCTGTGTCTTTAGCCTTTTAGCAAATTCCATGGCTGACACCAGTCCAGAACAGAATTCCATGGCTGACACCAGTCCAGAACAGAATTCCATGACTGTTTCGACCTCCTCCTTCCCACGCGACCTTGACCTTGAACATGCGAGGGCCATTTTTCCCTGTCTGCTACCCTGGAATGACACAGGGCCAGACCCGGGGGAGGGTGATTTGATTGGGCGTTTTATTCATGACAGGGGTCCTGGAACAGCCTCCAGAATTAATCTGTCTCAATGTCAAACAACTGACATCATACAGTTGAACCTATTGGCCAGAGAGTTATGACCATCTATGCACTGAGAGATTAAAATGAACATGTCCAGATATACACAAATAAAATAAACACACACATGCACACACACACACACACACATATAGACATAAACAAATAGAAACTAAAACAGAATGCATTAAAACACACAACTTGTAGTTCTCTCATGTGTAAATATGCATTATACAGCATTGTACTGTACTGTACTGCATTATACTGCATTGTACTGTGCCGGACCGTTTGCAATGTCTAATGGAAGATTACAGCAGCACAGAGCACTCAGAAACACACAGAAATCCCTGCATTTAAGACATTATGCCATATAATTACATAATACTATAATATAATATAATAATATAATTCTTCTCCAGGAACTGCTGGGTAAATGCTTGGCACCCCTAAGATCACTGGTGTGTGTGTGTGTGTGTGTGTGTGTGTACGTGCGTGCGTGCGTGTGTGTGTGTGCATGTAAATGCTTGGCACCCCTAAACTCACTGATGTGTGTGTGTGTGTGTGTGTGTAAATGCTTGGCACCCCTAAGCTCACTGATGTGTGTGCGTGTGTGTGTGTGTGTATGTGTGTGTCTGTGTGTGCGTGTAAATGCTTGGCACCCCTAAGATCACTGATGTGTGTGTGTGTGTGTGTGTGTGTGTGTGTGTGTGTGTGTGTGTGTGTGTAAATGCTTGGCACCCTAAGCTCACTGATGTGTGTTACGAGGCCGTGTGGTGACCAGGCTTGTGGTCAGCGCGTTGTCTCCGGGCTCTGCAGTGCAGAACAAAGGCAGACCCACAGCTCTGGATAATGCATTCAAGGGTGAGGAGGATTTCATCTGTGTGTGCCCCAACCGTGTGTGTGTGTGTGTGTGTGTGTGTGTGTGTGTGTGTGTGAGCTCTCTCTTCCCCCTTCCCTTCCCCACATTGATAGCATTCTGCACTTTTCCTTTCAGTGGTCGCTTGCTGATTTGGGGAAATGTGTTTTGCACATGTGCAGAAGAGACGAACATGCTACCACACGGCCAGGAGTCATCAGAGGGAGGAGATCTAAGGGATGCCACAGCGCTGAGGATGGTGTCGGGACATTATCTACAACAACCCATCCAACACAACTCAGTCCTATTACAGAGCTAAGAGTATGTGTGTGTGTGTGTGTGTGTGTGTGTGTGTGTGTGTGTGTGCGTGCATTTGTGTGTGTGTGTGTTTGTGTGTGTGTTTGTGTGTGTGTGTGTGTGTTTTTGTAAGTGAGTATGTGTGTGTGTGTCTTTGTAAGTGAGTATGTGTGTGTGTGTGTGTGTTTGAAAGTGTGTGTGTGTTGGGGGGTAATTTGAAACCATGTGGTGCATCAGGGTGTGTGTGTGTGTGTGTGTGTGTGTTGGGGGGTAAGTTGAAACCATGTGGTGCATCAGGGTGTGTGTGTGTGTGTGTGTGTGTGTGTGTTGGGGGGTAAGTTGAAACCATGTGGTGCATCAGGGTGTGTGTGTGTGTGTGTGTGTGTGTGTTTGAAAGTGTGTGTGTGTGTTGGGGGGTAATCTGAAACCATGTGGTGCATCAGGGTGACCTTTTTTCAATCTGCCCACTTCTAGCCACTTCCTGTTGTATGAGTCAGCGAAGGGTTTTTTTTAACTTTAAGCCAACAGAATGTTTGCAGCTGATCAAATCTGTTTTGTCAATTGCAGGACCACATCAAGCCAGGGCAATCCTCTCGCTCGCAGTAGGAAATTCTTCAACGCAGAACATGAAAACTCCATGAGCCAAAAGGAATATTTTTGGAGGATGATTTCTTTGGCGGAGGCCTCCAGCTTTTGAAGTCCCCGCGCCTGCCTGGATTATGTGATAATTGCTATTTACAGACCCATTTTAAAGGCTATAGAATCATTTCTCAAATTGTCGTGCCGCTGGTGGTAGACTGAGTTTTTGAAGGCATGAAGATCTTGAAAAAGCAAGAAATTGGGAAATGTGGAGACACAGCAAAAAGGTTTGAGAGAATTCTGAAGGGGAATGTACAAGCTAATAGTTTCCACAAAGACAAAATAGCCATTTTGAAATACCACTGACATGGATGCCTAACCAGCATAAAAGCACATTTGCATGATGACTTGTCGTGCTTGTTCGTCTTTTAGCAATGCAATCATCTGCAAGTATTTGGGGGGAAACATTGTAGCTCGAGAGACAATATGATCTCACTTGGTGTTTTCCCACTGCAATAAATTAATCAGAAACGTCTTCAACAGCCTTTTCTTCCCAAAGCTAAGGAACAACACACACTGACGCTTCCTAACGAATCTTAAACATCCATGATGTGCAGACTAGAGGAGTTCTGTCAGGGTGAAGAGATGTCCTCAATACGACGTTAACCAAATCAATTGGATCATTCCCTCATGTCCACTCCGCACAGCCATAAAACAATGAGATCATCACATTTGCTTTGTCACACATAGTGTCCCCACTCGAGCATTTCTCTCCTAAATGCTCAATAAGAAGTTGGTTTTCTTCCCAAGCACTTGAGGATTAAATCCTGAGCTTCTCTAAAGAGACTCCTATCAAATTACAGATCCGATCCAACACCCCCCCCCCCCCCCCCACACACACACACACACACACACACGCCCCCCTGATCCCTCTAATGCTGACGTGACATTTAGCAGAGACAGTGTACAGCTCACATCAATGAGTGTGTGTGTGTGGGGAGTGGGGGGGGGGGGGGGTTCTGGGGGGGTTTGGCGTTGATCAGGCTGTGGCAGCAGTTTGTGAGGATAGACCCCAGAAGCAAACGCAGGGGAAAGCAAACACTGATTGCTAGCCGGATGCATTTCAAATGCCCAGGGTGTCCATGATGTGTGTCAGACTGACGCGGACTCAGACAGAGACTGGGATAGAGAGAGAGAGAGAGGGAGAGAGAGAGAGAGAGAGGAGTGAGGGAGAGTGGGAGAGAGAGAGACTAGAGGAGAAAGAGAGAGAGAGAGGGAGAGAGAGAGGGAGAGAGAGAGGGAGAGAGACTAGAGGAGAAAGAGAGAGAGAGAGGGAGAGAGAGAGGGAGAGAGAGAGACTAGAGGAGAAAGAGAGAGAGAGAGGGAGAGAGAGAGACTAGAGGAGAAAGGTAGAGTGGGAGAGGACCGAGGGAGGGGGGGTAGAGAGAGAGAGAGGGGGTGAAAGCGATACGCTGATGTGAAAACCATTCCAGGTTAGCGGCCCTCAGACGCCTTCTCAAGGTCATGATAATGCAGTCCCAGAGTGATGTATCCCAGGCTCCCCCAGCAATGCTTTTTTTAGGGGGGGGGGGGGGGGGGTTACTGTCACAGGAGCAACCCCCTCTCACCCCCTCCACCGACCCCATAGCCAACTGGCATGTTAGCCCACATCTGCCAAAGCCGAACCAGATTCAGACCAGATATGAGCCACCTTTGTGCACACCCCCCCCCCAACCCACACAGACACACACACACACACACACACACAACCTTTTCTGCTCTGTGACAAAGGCCACATGACATCTATATAGCATGTCTGTCATAGGCTTCTCGGTTTCACACACTGATGTTGATGTCTAATGTCTAATGTCTTTGTCTCTGATGTTTTTCGAGCCACTGTGCCTGTGTGATAAATGGTGGGAGAGTTTGGGCAGAGGGCAGACACAGGTTCAGCAACAGCTGGAGTTTACCAGGAATCAGCCACATGGGAGAAGCAAGCCAGGGGCTCACATATGACAACAAAAACAACTGTTTTCATTAAACACAAGTCATTCAGTTTAATCTCCATATGTAAAAACTGCACAATTGCAATAATAGAGGTAAGGCACGCACACACACACACACACACACACACACACACACACAGGGAGCTGATCCAAAAGTGAACACAAGGTACAAGGTAGAGGAGGCAATATCCTGCAATCAATAAAAACAAGCTGAGCAGAACAATATGTTTTGGGGGGAGAAAAAAAGAGAAATCACACAATTCACATGAGAAACAAATAAGTGGCCACAAAACAGAGGCCAAGTCCTGGACTTATGAAAACGTGGAGTGCAACGCAAGAGCATTTCTGCCTGGTGTGGACTGCATGCACTCTGCAAACACGTGCAAAATTAGGGAAATTACCGAGCTCTGCTCTCTGCCAAGAGAGCCGCCCGGCACAGCATGAGGTTTCTGCCTCCCGTTCGTATCCTCCATCTCCGATGTTCAGTAAGCACAGAGAGGACGGGGCCAGGACATGGCCCAGTCCAGCGTGAACGAGTCAAGCCCAGGACGAGGGCACCTGAGGTCATGCTGCCACTCGGGTAATGGAACTGCAGCAACCTGCCACCCAAACAAAACTATTTTTTTTAAACACTTACGCCTTCATTAACAGGCCAAGCACCAGAAGCAGTGTTGTTAACACAAGTGACTGTATGAAATGAAAGAAGAAAAAAAAACAGTACAATGATTGAATTTTTGCCTTTAGATTCTACTACTATAAACAAAACTAGATGTACCGCAGAGCGGTACAAAATATGACCGCCGCCCAGTCCAGCACATTTTTCCACAAAAAGAAATCACGCTGAAAGGCCTATATGATTCTAACTGTCTCACTAAATTGCATTATCCACACTCAATTCTCACTGGTATCTGCTAGACAAGTACCAAAACATGATTAGTTCATAGATTTCACATGTAAAATTCATTTTATACAACCCCACCTCCATCTTGCCTGTTCATAATTCTGAGAAATTCTTGATTGTTTGTGTTATGTTTATGTTATGTGTGTGTGTGTGTGTGTGTGTGTGTGTGTGTGTGTGTGTGTGTGTGTGCGTGCTTGTGTGTGTGCCTGCATATGTGCCTGTGCATGCAAGCGTACATATGTCTACTGTGTGAGTATGTGTATCAGTATGATTACTGTGAATGTATGTGTGTGTGTGTGTGTGTGTATCTGTTTGTGCACATGTGTGCACATGAAATGGGTTAACATGACCCCTGGAGGCAATCATACGGGAAAAAAATGGTCATCCTAGGCCCTACAGTTCTCAAGATATTCACAGAGAACTGTGTCTGCCCTACCCTCCTTTCGGGGGGTCCAGTCCAGCGGGGGGGGGGGCTACAGATCAAAACGAAAAATGACAGTTCCATGCTATCCATGTGGGGGTACATGCCCACCAAGTTTTGTGTACCCCGGTCTTTCAGTGTCCCGGCAATCCTTGTTGGTGTACATCACTAAATGTACACATAAATTATTTTATTGTAAGGCCCCCCATGAACGAAAGCACACAAAACTTGGCATTCATTCGGAGGGTGTCATAATGATCCTACACTTTTAATTTCGTGCAGTTTTGACCTTGTCAGCCAGAGATATTGTGATGAAAACACCTAATTTTTTGCTTTTTAATTTTTAACTAGGTGGCGCTATACATGAAATAAGTGGTAATGGGATGGGTTGACATGCCACCTTAAGACCAACATACATAAAAAAGGTGGACCTCCTAGGCCCTACAGTTCTCGAGATATTCACAGAAAACTGTCTCCGGCCACCTACAGGCCAGTTGGTGTATAGTAACATAAATTAATTTATTGTGTGGCCCCCCATGAACAGAATTCCACAAAACTTGGCGTGCATACAGAGGGTGTCATAATGATCCTACACTTCCAATTTTGTGCAGTTTTGACTATGTTAGGTCACAGATACCTTCAATTACAACACCTCATTTTTACTTTTTTGTGTTTAACTAGGTGGCGCTATACATGAAATGAGTGGTTATGGAATGGGTTGACATGGCCCCTTGAGATCAACATACAAAAAAAAATGGTCCTCCTAAACCCTACGGTTTTCGAGATATTCACAGAAAACTGTGTCTGCCCTACCCTTCTTTTCGGGGGGTCCAGTCCAGCGAGGGGGCTACAGATCAAAACGATGGTTCCATGCTATCCATGTGGGGTTACATGCCCACCAAGTTTGTACCCCGTGTACCCCGGTCTTTCAGTGTCCCGGGAATCATTGACGGAAATTTGGGCATGCGAAAAAGAAAAAAAAAAAAAAGAAAAAAATCTGACTAAACCTATATGACCGCCACTTCGCTTATTGTAGCACTCAAGTAGAAGCTGGTACAAAAAATGTTTTAAAAAAATAATAATAAAAAAAGAAGTTGGTTTTTCATCCTTTGTGTGTGTGGCACCCTGGACTGAATAGAAGCATTCCAAAATAAAGGACATTAATTTACCATAAGAATGCCTCTGCTGACTGGAAGAGCTAGATTGATGAACTGATACAATAGAGAAGAGAGAGAGAGGGAGGGAGAGGGGAATACAAATCTCTAAAAAAGACAATGCTGCCTAAACTTATAACTGCAATTGCACCTCAAAGAATGCAGACACAAACACACACACACACACACACACACACATTTAGGACATTTGGGAGTGTTTCTATGGATCTGTGGACCTGTGGCTATTGTGTAGGACAGGAGTGTTATATATCTGACTCCCAGGTAGCTTCCAGTGCTACTGACTTGTCGCTCCTGTTGTGCTGCATATGAGATGATATGATGGAGCTCTTCTGCCGTTGACATGCACGGAGCATCACGGAGTACCATGGAGCCTGTTGCTGTCAGTCACTGCACAAAACAACAGCCGCTTCCCTTCATGAGAACTGTTTAATTAAAGCCTTTCTCCAGTTTTGAAAGCTCCGTGGCATCTTCAGTGAAGGGCAAAATAATGTGAAATTATGCGTAAAGCATTGCTTGTGAGTGGGAGGTTGTGCAATTGCAAGATACTGCTATAATAAAGGGCATAATTAGACTGCAGTTCTATAGATTAATTATTTTCTCTAATTAACAGATAAACTGTAAATGGATATATCAATTTGGGCTTTAATGAGAAGTCACAAATGTCTGCTGCTGATCTAATTGAACTTACTAATTAGTTGTGTCCTTTGAAATTACATTTGTACAATGAATGCAATCAAGTTGTTTAATTACAGTATAGCTTCACCTTGTGTATCGCACTCAATCCTTAATTCTTCTCTATTGTCTGCACTACGTTGATTCCTCCAAACATTTGCATTCAAGATGTGTTCTTGTGAGACGTGAAGACTTTCCACAGATAAAAGACATGAATTAGAATGATTGGCAGTCTACAAAGCGCCAATTCTGACCAATTACTGGTAAGAGAATCTCTTCAGACTGTCACGGCAGTGCTGTGGTGGGCTAGCAGCAGCCTGCAGAACTCTCCTGCAGAAACTCAAACGTCCGCCACGCGAGACCAGAGCAGCGCCTAGCACGCATCGCACCCCGTCGCATGAGGCCCTGCACGTGCTCGGCGAATTCTGAATTAATCAAATGAATACAAACACAGCACACATCAAAGGCCTGTGGAGCGGAGGAGAACCTCATCCAAGACTGTGGAGTATCAGCCCATCTGTCAGCGAGAGGCTGCCGATCACTTAAATCCATTAAAGCCGCACAACACGTCCGCTGAGGATTACAGCGTGTACGTTTGCAAGATCCCCAAAGTCTTCAATTTAATCTGCGCTTCTCAAAAATAGTCTTCATCAAAAATGTAATTTACTAAACTCTGACGGGATACAGTTCATGTTATAGTCACTTGGTCGTAAAAAAAAACCCCATGTCTTATCTCGCACAAACACCTGCACATAGACGGCAGTGTTTTCTGACCCTGGCTTGGCTTTGTAAAAACTAATTTATGGCTTCGGCTTTTGTGGAGAAAAACAAAAAGTCAAGACGTGGTTGTCTCTGTGAGTCTCGTCGACACTGTATCAAAGCAATTACGCACCGCCATTAATGTTTCATTAACATTTCGCCTGCGCGAAGACGTGTCTTCTGCACTAAGAGACAACAGAGACCAGTCTCCCACCATGACCTCCTCAGGCTGAAGGAGATATCACTAAACCATCCACACAGCTTCGCTTTTCCTTCGGCTGCTTTTCCTGAGCTTCATTTGATGCCTGTGTCACTGTGGAGCATCTTTAGCACAAGACAAGCCTGTTTTGTGTTACTTTTTTAAAAGGCAAAGTACACATCTGGGAGGTCTATTTTTATGATCCCCTTTCATATGCCTCGCTCCCTCCCTCCCTCCTTCTCGCCACCATTGACAGAATGATGGCTGATTTGCATTGAACGTCTACCCAATTTGACTCATTCGACAACAGACACATGATTAATTTTTTCCCCGTATGTTTCACAATGCTGTCATCGCAAAAATACAAACCAATACTGCACAGACTCAAGCAGACACACATACACACACACACACACACACCACACAACCACTACTTCCTAATGGTGATTTCCAGTACTTTGTGTATGTGTGTGTGTACCGTCTGAAATGGTTTAAACATGTCATGCTTCAAAGCATATCCATGTTTTTTTCACAAACATTTGGGGAAAACATGTTTGAGCTCATTGCTGTTTTTCTTCAAGGGAAGGCCTGATATGGACAACAAAGTGTAGCCAATTAGATGTGTTAAAATATGAATACAAATATTATATATTGTTTTAATATGCAGTGCCTATAAAAATAATTCACCCCCTTGGATATTGCCCCTTTTATTGCTTTAATAAATGGAATCTTTGTCAATTTAATTTGGCCTTTTGTATAATAATTTACAAAAAAACCTCTATAAAAATATAAATATATAAATATTGCCTTATATAGGAAAACTCAGTCTCAATGTAAATAATATATACAGTTAATATGAATCTACTGTAACAAGTGTTTTGTTCTCTCATAGTAGACAATAGTAGCAATCTTGGCATTTGTGTCTGGCCACTTAGAATAGATAGGCTGTTTGTAGCTGTTTACAAACATGTTAATGCTTCATTCAATATGGACCAGTATTCGTTTTTAAAATTCATAGCAACACTATGCAACAATTTCCTAGTGATGTAACTAGGCCTATAAAAGGCATGTAAATCCTTAACTAACCTTTAAAAGGCATGCAAAACACCACACAGAGCTTTGTTATCACTGCTAGAAGCTTGCTATGCTATGCTAACTGGTGTCTTTTGGAGTAACAATTTCTTGCTTTGAAATGTTTTCTTATATTTTTTTCACTGTGTTCCAGCCAAGAACATGGAACTACATGGCCAGAACATAGAACTATGTGGCACAGAACATGGAACTACATGGCCAGAACATAGAACTATGTGGCACAGAACATGGAACTACATGGTATGTATCATATACTCTCTATGCAGCGGGGATTGTGACGTGTTTCCGACTACACTCTCTACTGGGCTAGCAGTTTCCGGTTCCGTATTTACATCTGACGCTAACCCACGCGATTACCTTGTGTGTATGGCGCGAAACTTAACAGCTACACAATTCATATCAAAAGCTAATGCGACCTAGATCGGAACATTGTTGTGTGCCGTTGTGCGTTGTGTCGGCAAGATACAACTCGACTGTGAGTTTTCATTCATTTCCAGTGGAAGAGGATCTCAGAAAAAAGTGGATCGTTCAGATCAGTAGAGATGACTTCCAAGTCAACAAAAACACAAAGGTGTGTAGCGTTCATTTCAGACCTGATGACTTTATGGAAGGGACTCGTCTGAAACGTCTGAAAAAAGGTGTTTTCCCTACACAGTTTGAGTGGAACCATTACCAGGAGCAGCCGCCGAGGTTGAGTGTTTGGAGACAGCGACTATAAAAGAGAGCCATATCTCTGCTTCTGTAGGTGTATAAATGTAGGCTTATTTAGGCTGCCGTCTCCCTGCTTAAACAGGACGTCAAACAGGAAGTTGATAGCCTTGTACAACTCGAACCCGGAATTGTGACGTGCATAGAGCGTATTGTGGAAGGCTAGTGGGAACAGAATCTGCTCTTCACATGACCATACACAATCAGCATGATACCAACACATACAGCTTATTAACAACACATACTGCTTGATAACAACACATACTGCTTGATAACAACTAGGGCTGTCAAAATAACTGATTAATTTCGATTAATTAATTTGAGAAAAAATAACTGATTAAAAAAAATAGCGCAGATTAATCGATTCCGTATGACCTTTGACCCCGAGCCGTTCTAGTTAGTAACCATTAGACTGTAAAAGGGAGAAAAAAGAAAATGTGCTGCCTGGATCACTGATTGGAACATTTACTTTTAAAAAACGGCCTGATGGTGTTGATAAAAATAAAGTGTTGAAATAAAATAAAAAAAAAATAAGAAAATAAAATAAAGTCCTCTGCAATGTCTGCAGCAAGTAATTTGCATAACACTGGAGTTCAGCAACTCTAAAGTCGCACATCAATGCAAAGAAATAGTGTTGACATTGAGGGGAGTGTTAATTTATTTTCATTGTGTCCCCTAGGTTATATCTGTGGCCTGAAATGCCTTGTCGGTGAAAAAAAACTTATTCCCGAAGCACTTTTGAATTTATTTCCTCAGCACATTAGGTCATATCATAGATTATTATGGCCATTATGGAAAATAATAATAAAAAAGTTTTTGAACTTTAATGCTAATTATTCAATGATTCAGTTAAATTTAAATATTTAAAATACTTTCACAGCAAAAATTATATATGCGATTAATTTAGATTAATTAATCACAGAGTATGTAATTAATTCGATTACATTTTTTAATCGATTGACAGCGCTAATAACAACACATACTGCTTATTAACAACACATACTGCTTGATACCAACACACCTTAAAGGGGTTTTCAGTGAATTTCTCAGTTGGTGGGTGTCCAGGTAGGTAGGAAGATGGTGACTCTTGTCAAACTAACACAGTTAAAATGTTGACAACAGCAAGTATCAAGGAATGATACATCTAAAAACTAGTTAAAAACAGTTAAGACCTGAATGATGCATTTAACAACTGGTTAAGGACAGTAAAGTTCCAACCACCCACGTTTTTGGCCATGTTTGTAATTAATTATTGGACATTTGAGGAACACCAAACTGCTGAACCACAGTTGGATCAACCGATGGTGGCTGACGAACGAGACCTTTTGGAGCGTGCTGCCATGGTGACGGTGAGTGATGAAAGCCCACAGATGCTGGCCTGCGTCTGGCCTGCTGTAAATGGACACATGTTTCATGTCTCCGCCGCCCCCCCCCCCTCCCCCCCCCCCCCCCCCCCCCGGCCCCCGGCCCGCTTCACTGCTGTTAAGTTTTAAACATGCTCCATGTCCGTGCCGTGCTGATGGTCAACTGGCAGAGCTTCCTCAAGCCGTTATTAGTGCCGGGGCCTCTGTCATAGACTCTTAAGACCGAGGGGAGCCATTTTAGATATAACCATTAGAGACACACATCTGAAGGCCTTTTAAGGAGTTCCTACCTCGGCTTTTTTTCTCTTCCAGTTTGATCTTTCGATGGTTAAGATATAATTGCATTTCATTCAGATTGTTGCCAATTCATGACTTTTGTCTAGTGGGGCTTGCGTCCATTGGGGTTTCTGCTTTGAGGAATCTGCATGAAGACCTAATTTCATTTCAGAGATAATTTCTGGATTGCATCATATGAAATTTAATATCAATTTTAAGTAATTTCCCCGTTTCATTGAAGTTGTTTTTCAGGCTAAATGTTTTTCTGACTATCAGTTCCACAGTTATACTTTCCTTCTACGATTTTTTTTTTTTTTTTCCATGACACAACCTGCCACTTTCCAATAAGCAGGAGGCGGACAGGGGACTGATGGGAGGGAGTGGAGCGGTGGGCAGAAATGTCTCGAGTCTCTGGTGAGACTTCATGACTGACACTTCAGCTCCAAATGTCTATCCAGATGTTCTCGAATGTGAGCTCTGCTCCGACGAGATGCCTCCCAAATAACCTCCTTTATTGTTTCAGATGTGGCAATATTGACCCAGCACAGAGGAGCCTCTCTCTCTCACGCACACACACACACACACACACACACACACCTAGAGTGGGAAGCCTGCTCCTCAACGGGCCTCGAAAACTCTGAGAGCAGCGAGTAGTGGTCGTTCCACTTGGCGAGGTGTGGACGGGCCTCAGAGCAGTGGGGGTGGAGCCTGCTGGGTGCCCGCTGAACCCTCACACACACGCACACACACTCTCACACACACACACACACACTCACACACACACACACACACACCCTGCAGCACACACACACACACACACACACACACGCACACACACTCACACACACACACACACACCCTGCAGCACACACACACACACACACACACACACACACACACAGACACAGACACAGACACACACACACACGGGGTGGTGCCCGCTGAACTCTGGCCAGCACATGTTCTATACCTCTGCCTCTAGCTGTAAATCAAACTGGGAGTTTCCACAGCGACGAGAGGAGGAGAGCCATGACCTGGAGCCCATGTAAACCAGCGACAAGAGGAGGAGAGCCAAAACCTGGAGCCCATGTAAACCAGCATGCCCCCCCTCCCTCTCTTCCCATCTCTCCCTTTCCTTCTCCAGCTCTCTCTCTTTTCATCTCTCTCGGTCTTTCCCCTGTATCTCTCTCCATCTCTCCTTTTCTCTCTCCATTTCTCTCTCCATTTTTCTCTCTTTCCAGCTCTCTCTCTTTCCATCTCTCTGTCTTTCCCTCTATCTCTCTCCATCTCTCCATTTCTCTCTCTCTCTATCTCTCTCTCCATCTCCCTCTCGTTCAGCCACTTCCTCTCGGCACGTTCGGGGCTTGGAGCTAGCGGTAATGCGCTGGCAGCAGACATAAATACACCACTTTAATCAATCCCACCACCCAGAGTCCTTGATGTTTCACGGCCCGCCTCAGAAAAGAGTCGAAAGGGGGAAAAGAGAGGGACAGAGAGAGGTGGAAAGAGGAGGAGGAGGGGGAAAAGAGAGGGACAGAGAGGGTGGAAAGAGGAGGAAGGGAGAGAAAGGGCGGCTGGATGGGTTTTGCCTTGAGAACAGATGCCAGAGAGACAAATTGAGCAAAAAAGCCAGAGGACGTTAAGCAGCAGCAGCAGCTCAGCAGCAGGCACACACATGAGGCTCCAGTAGGCAGGGCCCAGTCAGCTCAGCAGCAGGCACACACCGGAGGCAGGGCCCAGTCAGCTCAGCAGCAGGCACACACCGGAGGCAGGGCCCAGTCAGCTCAGCTATCCCTGGAGGAGGGAGGGGGGGGGAGGGGGGGGGGGGGGCAAGATGGAGGGGGAAGAGAGAAGGAGGGGAGAGTGAGAGCAAGATCGAAAGAAAAAGAGCAAGAAACAGGGAGCGGGAGAAAGATAAAGAGAGACGGAGAGAGGAAAAAAGAAGAAAAGATGTAGAGAGAGATGATGCTTGTACCATGACTGGGACTGGTGGAGTCTGAGGATAGAGAGAGAGAGAGAGATGATGCTTGTACCATGACTGGGACTGGTGGAGTCTGAGGATAGAGAGAGAGAGAGAGATGATGCTTGTACCATGACTGGGACTGGTGGAGTCTGAGGATAGAGAGAGAGAGAGATGATGCTTGTACCATGACTGGGACTGGTGGAGTCTGAGGATAGAGAGAGAGGGAGATGATGCTTGTACCATGACTGGGACTGGTGGAGTCTGAGGATAGAGAGAGAGAGAGATGATGCTTGTACCATGACTGGGACTGGTGGAGTCTGAGGATAGAGAGAGAGAGAGATGATGCTTGTACCATGACTGGGACTGGTGGAGTCTGAGGATAGAGAGAGAGAGAGAGATGATGCTTGTACCATGACTGGGACTGGTGGAGTCTGAGGATAGAGAGAGAGAGAGATGATGCTTGTACCATGACTGGGACTGGTGGAGTCTGAGGATAGATGGGATGAGACACCATGACCGGCCACATTACAGCCTTTCTCTCTCTCTCTCTCTCTTTCTCTCTCTCTCTTCCCCCCCCCCTCTCTCTCTCTCTCTCTCTCTCTCTCTCTCTCTGTCTTCTCTCTGGCGTGTGTTTGGCATGCAGCCATGGCCTCTTGCTGGGTGCGCATGACATCAGTGCTGTGAATCTGAATGTGTTTAGTTCATGTGCCGAGTGTCCTTATGTTTCCCATGTGTCAGGCCTGATGCAATCTCAGAGTTCGCATGAGCTTTCTAATTTGATTTGGCTTTTTAGGGTCCCTCAAGACGCCACATTCTGACATCCACAGTCCAAAGCCATTTGCAGACGTCTTCGGTACTCGATACCTCCGGAGTGTTTGCGATGGGATGACTCTATCTAAACCATCGCTCCCAATCAGAGATCATCTCTAATCCGCTTCCTGCACGTTCTCCCAATCAGAGATCATCTCTAATCCGCTTCCTGCACGTTCTCCCAATCAGAGATCATCTCTAATCCGCTTCCTGCACGTTCTGTGGAGAACCGCCTCCTGTGTTCCCAGAGTTCTCAGCGTCTCCGTTATTAGGTCACGGAGGGCCCCCCCGAGAGAGGCCCCTGGGGAGCGCGCGGAACCTGTTCTACTCTCCCGGGCTAATTTCACATCAGCGAGAAGTGCAGCTCCGCTAATACAGGGACAGCGCTGGGGAGGGATGGATGGGGGTGGGGGGTGGATGTCTTTTTGGGTAAAGCTTTAAATATAACAGGCAGCTCTTCAGAAGATCTCCTGCGGTTGCACCCATTTTCATTCCTGAATTATCTCTCGTTTTCTTCTCTTCTCTTCTCGACGGCAGGAGAGGACAGAAACAGCTGGGCGGCCGTGGAGGACTTGCGAGCGATACTGGTGGCCGAGCACATCTGTGGAGTTGCTGCCAATTTCATGGCTGTTACCGACGGCTGTATATCAGTTGTTAATATCAAGGGCGGCAGGAAAACCTGCGCTGGAATCAGATACGGAGCTCCGCACGAAAAACGGCGCTGGAATCAAACGCGGAGCTCAACGGGGCCGGTGGGATTCCCCGTCCAACTGCCCGTGACCCGTCTGGATGGATCCTTGACCCGCTCCACCCTGGTGACCAGCATAAAGCTGGAACAGATTACTGCCCGGTGCAGAGTGGTGCTGTGCTGTCTGGTGGTGTGCGGCTTCATTCCTTGATTGCTGATACATAGAGATCTTCTTTCAGTGGGCCTCAACGACTGCAGTGGCCAGCAGCACCCAGCCCGCCTGCCCAACCACCCAACCGCCCAGCCTGCCCCGACACGGCGCACATGGGGACGATTAGCCGCGGCTCGGTCGCGCTCGTCTGCTCGCTCACTCACTCACTCACTCGCTCGCGTGAGGCCTGGCAGGAGCGGAGAGGAGACGCAGGCCAGCCACCACACACACACACACACACACACACACGCACACACACACACGCACACACACACACGCACACTCACACATACTCACACATACACACACACGCACACACACACACACACACACTCACACACACACACACACACACACACACACACACACACACAAACACACACACACACACACACACACACTCACACACACACACACACAAACACACACACACACACACACACACACTCACACATACACACACACGCAAACACACACACACACACACTCACACACACACACACACACACACACACACACACACACACACAAACACACACACACACACACACACACACACACTCACACATACACACACACACACACACACACTCACACATACACACACACACGCACGCACACACACACTGTACAGTAGACACACATGCACACACACACACACTCACACACACACACACCAGATCGTACGCTCCACACCACTCATTAAGATTATCTAGCGCTGAAGGAGTCACACACAGTCTCCCCCTCACACACACGTCAGCTTATTGTTCCACTCTCACCCCATCTGAGTCGCTCTCACACACACACGTGTCCTCAGAACCCAACACACTCTCTGGAACTCGTGAGCCAGCAGACTGGCTGATTTTTCTCCACTGCTTACAACACACCTGGTGTTTCATCTCAATCTAAAACTCATTGCATCTTTCAACTGCTCACACTACAACACAACTATCACAAAAGAACTTCTAACAGACCAGAAATGCACCTCCATTAGTCAGCGGCTGGGTCGTTGATTCTCACGTCTTTTAATTGGACGCCGTGAGCCTTCTCAAATTGCATTACAAACAACAAACAATCTGAAAAGAATTTGGCCTGACTCAAAAGTTTGTTGATGCGACCATCTGAATCAGGGCTAAAATCAAGCCATATTATGGTCTGTCCAGCTGCACTGCTCCACAAGCCGTCGTTTCTATGGTTTCTATCCATGTACGCCGAGAGCATAGAGGCATCAGTCATAATCAAAGATTCTAGAGCTCTGTTCTAGAATCTTTGGTCATAATCAGTCCCACTAGAGACTCAGGATTCTGATTCCCATCCACAAACCTATTATTCCTCATCGTTACTGACGTCCTCCTCCACTCATACTTCCTGTCTGAGTCTCATCCCCCCCAGGTGTAGCCTGTACGTGGGCCTCCTCCCAAACACCTCTGAAAATATGTTCCTGTCAGATCCCGAAGACGCCTCAATTCATATAGAGTGGTGTAGACTGACACATTGACGTCATCCTTCAGGTCTCAACTGATAACCTGTGCCTGGGCCTCCTCCCGTGCACTTCTGTAAATGTACTTAACGGTAACGTTAACTCCACCGCACGTCTCACAACAGGACGGGGCTTCACGGGAAAGGGCCAGTACTGCAGTCGAAAAAAAGGGATCACCGGTCGGAGCACACAGATGTTTGGATTGCTGCATTTAATGCGAAAAAGGTGCGAGAAAACGACTTTAAACTACGCAATCCAAACCTCTGAAAACGACTTTAAACTATGCAATCCAAACCTCTGAAAACGACTTTAAACTACGCAATCCAAACCTCTGAAGATGTGCTTCTGTCTTTAAACCATGCAATCCAAACCTCTGAAGATGTGCTTCTGTCTTTAAACTACGCAATCCAAACCTCTGAAGATGTGCTTCTGTCAGATTCCAAAGACGATCAGATTCCTTTAGACTAGTGCACAGGCTGACACATTGACGTCATTCATCCGGTCTCATCTGACACACATCCGACAGGTCATCACCTCACGACAGCACAGAAGCTCACATGCCTTCAGCCGGGTCACTGCCACCATACTATACATATACTATAGTAGGAGCAAAACAAACACCTCGTTCACGCAGTCATTCAGGATTCACAGAAGATCTGTTTCCACAGTCACTCAGGTGTAGAACACCTTGGAATTCCATAAACTCCTGAATGAGTTGTGCTCCGTGGTGTCTCCGTGGCGACGACCTGGTCATGAGTTTTCCACGCAACAAAGTTTTATTTATTTACTTATTTTAGTATCTGTTGTGCGGTGAGGTCTGATGGAGGGGGAAAAGCCCAAAGCAGCGGCGGGAGAGAGCAGAGCAGATTGAGATCAGATGATCTCCGTTTCAGCTGCAGCCATCACACACTCCTCGCGTCTGGAGTGCTCATGCGTGATTTCGGCGTAAACACACCCTTCATCATGCGCTCTGGAGATGAGGCTGAGATAGAGAACGGGAGCCAAATGGCATCTGAGAGCTGAGGGGGGAGTGGAGACACAAGGGGTAGTTTACAGTAGTTACCCCAGATTGGTCGGGTGGCGCCTGTCGGACGTGAGGCAACCGGGGCCAGGGCCGCGTGTCGGAGATGTGAATAGCAGGTCATCAGTAGGGGACGGTTGTCCAGTTCGATGTAGAAACGGTGGAGTAAGTGTGACTCAGTGTGTTTCTTTTTTCTTTTTTTTTCTTTTTTCTTCTTTTTTGAGACAATTTGCGATTTTATGAGACGATCAGTCCAGCAACATCAGATAATCCACTTAAAACATTCGACTCCTGAAAATCTGCAATACAATGCGTTCTGGCCTGCATGAAGTAACGCTAATTTGATTAACTGGGCAAAAC
The DNA here is from genome assembly GCF_018492685.1 of Alosa sapidissima. Lineage (NCBI taxonomy): Eukaryota > Metazoa > Chordata > Actinopteri > Clupeiformes > Clupeidae > Alosa > Alosa sapidissima. The sequence goes on along the minus strand of NC_055968.1, from coordinate 34,339,798 downwards.
ATTTAGCTCATTTCCAAACCACACAACACCATGCTACACACACACACAAGCACTGGGTGGATCAGAGCACAGACGTTTTCCATGAAACTCTCATTTAAAGTCAGCCTCTATCATGTGTCTCTAGATGTTACAGTCACCCTCTTTCACGTTAAATAATGTGCTACAAATCACTGATTTCAGTACTGTAAACTGATTTTAGCAACATTGCACCCTGAGCCAATAAATGAGCAGATATACTGCTTGTTCTCATTGCTTGATTTTGACCATACATATAGCCGTCTGTAGTGCACACAGAGTATAGCTGTGCGTAGTGCATTGCGGATTGAAATTAGTGCCTTATAACGTATAACACAACACAATGAAAAAACTGATATGAAACAACCTTACATTTAGGTACAGCCATTTAAATTTTAAATAATAGGGCTCGTATGAAATTCAAAAAAGGAAAAGAAAAAAAAAAACAAGATATGTGATAGAAATCAAATAATTATGACCGATTCCCTGAGGAGAAGCATGCCATCATAGGCAGCATCCCTCCCAGCTAAGTCTGTCATTTACTGGCATATTGTTCATTAGGCAGATATCTCTTGCATAGTAGCACAGTGTAGCGTAATTTGTTTTCATTTTGCATTAGCTCACAGATAAGAGGATCCGTATTTTTAGATCCATTTCACATCAGGAGGAGCGGCCCTGTGATGGCAGAGAACAGGAAATGGAGCAGAGTTATTATAGAGCTCTGATCACGTTCATTCAGGGCACTGCCAAATATGGCAATCTTACACCGACAAAAAAGAGCACTGAGTGAAGCTTCAAATGGTGCATTTAAATAGGACTGCTCTGGTATGGCATGTCTGATGTTTGCACGTAGTGGATTATAGCTTCCCTGCAGCCCCTCCGTATTCTCCAATGCTTGGTCATATTATGTCTATAGGGTCCCTCCATGTTGTTTAAAATGTTTGGCGTCAGATCATACCACATCTTTCGACTCCCTGCTGTCAGTCTAATGACCTCTGTTGTGTCTGGAGGGATCTCCAGTGGACCCGTGTCCATTCTTTCCTTTTTAGGCCTCGTCTTTTTCCATATTTCTGTTTACAACTTATTTTCAGTTGTGTGTGTGATATGTGCTGAGAGCAGCGTAAACAGCCGTCAGGAGAGACGCACAGGCCAAATCAGAGCCAGCTGCTGGGGTGTCGGCGGAGGGGTCATCAATCTTTCTCACAATGTAAAAGTCACTTTGACACGGACCAGAGAGCGCACACACAACACTGGACTGTGTTAGCTGCCTGACCCCCTTGTTCGACATTTTAAAAGAGGGACAGTGTTTGGAGAACTTGTGCCCAGAGGATACTCTCCCTCTCTCTGGATATAGAGCAAAATATGTTTGGATTCATCGTCGCATAAACAGCAATTTGCTTGTCGACAGACGCCTCAAGGCTGCACATCACGGAAGTAAAATATTTCTAAATGCAGCGTAAGGACGCCACTGAATGGAATCAGCTTGGTGTCTCTACAGAGATTAGTATCTTAAAACGTCAGTACATGTCAAAAATAAACAGCAATTTCTGTGCACTGGAAATACATACAGCAAGACACAGGACGTTTAATATCCTGCCACAATGTTTAAGCATTAATGTAAAATAAAACATTAAAGTAAAAGTCTAGTTGTAAAACCATAAATGAGTAAATAAATAAATAATCAGTGTACTGTAAACAGCTTGACGAAGTTGGTGCCAATGAGTTGTGCCTTTCACATTTTGACAGAATGCTGTGTGAAGGCACAGGGCCATTTATGGCTGCGCAAATGTATTTCTTAATGAAGCAAAACGAGTGGAAGGCATGTTTGAGAAACACCACGGTATTCGTGCAAGCAGCCAACAAAATAATATAAAACACACCTCCACAATCGAGCAATTAAATAGTCACAGATCGTGAAAAAAAAATAAAAAAGACGAAAGCAAAATAGCTTCCAGCTTTTCTCAGAGAAGAGCACACAAAAAATACAAGATGGAAAAGTCTGGGAAAGAGAAAGAGAGAGCGAGAGAGAGAAAAGACAAAGAGAAAGAGAAAAGAGGGAAAGAGAGAGAGAAAGAGAGAGAGTCTGTAAAGAGATGAGAGATGCAGAGTTAGTTGCAGAGATACACACACACACACACACACACACACAGATTCGCGGAGCGAGAAAGTGCGAGACGGCTGGAAAACAGCATCCCATCCGTGCCCTGTGTGTGTGTGTGTGTGTGTGTGTGTGTGTGTGTGTGTGTGTGTGTGTGTGTGTGTGTGTCTGTGTGTGTGTGTGTGTGTGTGTGTGTCTGGGCACACAGTTAATCCCTATCTGGTGGTTTGATGTGCTGTGACAGGCGCGCCGGCGCTCTTGGAGCAGACTGGAAGAGGCGTACAAATCAGACTATCTCTGTGTGTGTGTGTGTGTGTGTGTGTGTGTGTGTGTGTGTCTGTGTCTGTCTGTGTGTGTGTGTGTGTGTGTGTGTGTGTGTGTGTGTGTGTGTGTGTGTGTCTGTGTGTGTGTGTGTGTGTGTGTGTGTGTGCCGGCGCTCTTAGAGCAGACTGGAAGAGGCGTACAAATCAGACTATCTGTCCCCATTCCTCAGTCTACTACCAGCTCCGCCACAGCATGGAGTCGCCCCGCACTCTACTCATTAATTTCTACCGCTCTATCTCACACACACACACACACACACACACACACACACACACACTCACACACTCTTCATTTCTCTTTCTCTCTCTATAGCCCTCTCTCTCTCTCTGTCTCGCACACACACACACACACACACACACAAACAAGCGCAAAGACACACTCTCACTTTCTTATTCAAATTTAAACTCAAATAAGTTTTATTGGCATGGGTATGTAATGCAATGTAATGGACATACAATACATACTGTGAAACATAAAAAAAGATTGGCATCTCCAATACAGAGAGAGAGAGAGCTCTCTGTCTCTGGGTGTGCCTTCTACACTTGTTGACTTGACAGCCCAAAGCCTTTGTTGACTCTGGCCAATATTAGGACCAGTTTTACATGGACTGAAAAACAGAAGAACTCAGATCTTTTTTACTGGAGCGTTCCTCTTCCTGCTTGTCTCTGGCAGCGTCTCAGCTCAGTTTGACTGGAGTGCTCTTCTCCCCAACCATCTCAGCTCAGTTTGACTGGAGCGCTTCTCTCCACACACGTCTCAGCTCAGTTTGACTGGAGCGCTTCTCTCCACGCACGTCTCAGCTCAGTTTGACTGGAGTGCTCTTCTCCCCAACCATCTCAGCTCAGTTTGACTCGAGCGCTTCTCTCCACACACGTCTCAGCTCAGTTTGACTGGAGCGCTTCTCTCCACGCACGTCTCAGCTCAGTTTGACTGGAGCGCTTCTCTCCACGCACGTCTCAGCTCAGTTTGACTGGAGCGCTTCTCTCCACGCACGTCTCAGCTCAGTTTGACTGGAGCGCTTCTCCCGCACGTCTCAGCTCAGTTTGACTCGAGCGCTTCTCTCCACGCACGTCTCAGCTCAGTTTGACTGGAGCGCTTCTCCCGCACGTCTCTTCCATGTGGCCTCTGAGTTTTTCTCTGTGCGCCGGCGCTCTGGAGCGAGGAGCGCTTCTTTCTCAGAGAGCCGTGGGTCTCCCGAGTGGAGAGTCTTCAGCCGTGGGTGTGTCATGCGTGTGTGTAGCACGTAGTGGAGAGTCTTCAGTCGTGGGTGTGTCATGCGGGTGTGTAGCGCGTAGTGGAGAGTCTTCAGCCGTGAGTGTGTGATGCGTGTGTGTAGCGCGTAGTGGAGAGTGATCGGCCGAGGGTGTGTGATGCGTGTGTGTAGCGCGTAGTGGAGAGTGATCGGCTGAGGGTGTGTGATGCGTATAAGTATATATACTTTTTTGATCCCGTGAGGGAAATTTGGTCTCTGCTTTTAACCCAATCGGTGAATTAGTGAAACACAAACAGCACACAGTGAACACACAGTGAGGTGAAGCACACACTAATCCCGGCGCAGTGAGCTGCCTGCTTCAACGGCGGCGCTCGGGGAGCAGTGAGGGGTTAGGTACCTTGCTCAAGGGCACTTCAGCCGCGCCTACTGGTCGGGGCTCGAACCGGCAACCCTCCGGTTACAAGTCCAGAGTGCTAACCAGTAGGCCACGGCTGCCCCACACGGTTGCCCCACGGCTGCGTGTGTGTAGCGCGTAGTGGAGAGTGATCGGCCGGGGGTGTGTGTAGCGCGAATATTGTATTGTAACATGAATATTGTATAGACACAAGAACGTTAACATGAATATCGTATAGACACAAGAATGTTAACACAAATAACTTATAGACACAAGAAGGTTAACATAAATATCGTATAGACACAAGAATGTTAACACAAATAACTTATAGACACAAGAAGGTTAACATAAATATCGTATAGACACAAGAATGTTAACACAAATAACTTATAGACACAAGAAGGTTAACATAAATATTGTATAGACACAAGAACGTTAACATGAATATTGTATAGACACAAGAATGTTAACACAAATAACTTAAAGACACAAGAACGTTAACATGAATATTGTATAGACACAAGAACGTTAACATGAATATTGTATAGACACAATAATGTTAACACAAATAACTTAATAATTGTATAGGCACAAGAACGTTAACATGAATAACGTACAGACTTATCGGAGAACTGTTAGTGTAGTTCGCTGTGTGTCCATTTTCGTCCTGCTCAATCTGACACTTTTGTGAAAGTTTCCTACCTGCAGCTACAAAGGATTTGGTCATTATTAATAGCCCTTTGCAGTTTATTACAGGAGTAAAAGGCATATCATATGGTCTGTGCTCAAATGGCTTCAAATGATACAGTACATGTGTGTGGAAGAGAAATGGGTTTTAAACTGAAACACGTGTCATCAAAGCAGATTCCTTTCACCTCTTGCTGAAGGATTTTCTGTAATCCAGTCAAGGAGAACGTCTGAAAAAAAGACCATGCCAACAGCCATAAGTATCGCTTTATTCACTGCCATACACCAACACACACACACACACACACACACACACATGTGCAGAGAGAGAGAGAGAGAGAGAGAAATAGCCATAACTCTCGCTTTATTCATTGCTGACAACTTATAGCAAACACACACATGGCTTACAAATTATGCCACACACACACTTCAAAATGAGCTTTTTTAATTAATGGACTCCAGATTAATTAAGTGTGGAGGGCAACTGCACTCCAGAAAAAAGGGTGGCTGATTTGTTTAATTGCTCTGGGTGATGTTTAATGGTTGGGCTGGACTTGACTTCCGCCAGCATTCATATATCTTATAACTCATGCGGCCCATATGGAAAGGCAACATGGCTTGGAGGAGATGGATGTGGGTCTAGGGGTGACAGACCAGAGCTTCCTGGTGTGTGTGTGTGGCGGCTGTGGACACAGCCGGAGATGGAGCGGCAGGGACACCCTGCCAAATACAGAACAGGTACTGTTGGCCACAGGTTGTGGATGTAAGCAGTGTTTTTCCAGCTTAGCAATGAGCCACGGATGGAAGCTGTGGACTCGTCGAGTGTTTTCTCTGTGACTCGACCAATAACTGGACCTTGAGCTCCCCTTTCCTGACACACAGAGGAGATGAGAGGAGGGGAGAGGAGAGGAGAGGAAGGGAGAGGAGGGGATTAGGGAAGAGGAAAGGAGAGAGAGGGAGGAGAGAGAGGGGGAGACTCTGCTACGGTGGATTTGCATTGCCTGGAGCCTCTCCACCAACAATTAATTCCCAGCAAAAAGGTGTTGGGGAGAGTGAAGTCACATCTGCAGTTAACAGCACCCCTTTTCCTCTGTTTCCATTGGCAAACCACCTGATTTTTTTATGTGTCAAACTAATTAATTTTAAATAAAAAACACTGGTTATACATAATTTATGCCCTGACCCCCTAGGCTACTAGTTTTAGATAAATATACAAAGACCGTACTAAATTACAAGCCACTTCGTTTGAAAGAGAGTGTGAAAAAGAGGGGAAAAAATTTGAAAGTCAAAAATGGACTCTTGCACTTTACAAGTCCTGTCTATCCAAAGCACTCAAACTCACTGCCTTGCACAATAGATAGACTGAGGAAGTCATTTGTCCCCAGGGCCATTGAACTGTTCAATGCTTCACTTAAGGGAAGAGGAGAGATAGACTTCTCTGCATAGTCTGTCTGCCTTTTCACCCCCTCCATGTTTGGATACTGTCTGTCCACTAGCCACTTTTACCACTGTCTTTCTGCCTCACTGTTTGCATGCTATATTAGCACATATGCATAACCCCTCCCTCCATGCCACAGCCGAACTGTGGCCACACTTATACCTTTTCTTAATATAGTTATATATAGATATATAGACTTTATTCTTGCACTGTTGCACTGTTGGACTTACCCATTTGCACTATCACCATGACACTCACTCACACAGAGCACCTTACCTTACCTTACTATGCACAGAGAATCACAGGTTCAGTCCCTGCCTCAGTCATTGCAAGCGGCTCTTGATTGATTAATCACCCACTATGTGGATACTGTTTTTAGAATTGATTTAGATTAAGTGTTAGTTAGTATAATTTGTATTTTAGTATATTTAGTATATTTTGTATATTTAGTATAATTTATATTTTAGTACATTTAGTATATTCTTTATCTTCTACTGTCCTTATTGCTTAGTTGTGTTTTTTATATTATATACTTTTAATTACTTTTTCTGCTGTTAGTGAATGTGTGTGTATTGTCTGTATGCTACTGAGACCTTGAATTTCCCCTAGGGATCAATAAAGTATCTATCTATCTATCTATCTATCTATCTATCTAAACAGATTTGTGCTTGGCTTGTAAAAGAAGCATTAGGGTGTATGTACTCTCGATCGCTCCCTCCTGCTCTGAGGCACAGACTGAGTATCTGCATATTCCCTCCACTGCATTCCACGTAAACTACACAATCATCCTCTGTTCCTAGCAACCGGGTCTAGTTTTAGGGAGGTGTAATGCCCCCAATAGGCTGTTTATTCAACGGATTGCTTCTATAAATTTTACGGCACTAACACCAGCTGCATACTCGTTTGATATAAGGTCCGCATAAAGACACACGTAACTTGCACCTCCATTTTGAAATGTTCCACAGTGTGGGTTGAGTGCTTAGCTAACGTTGTGGACTTTGGCTCTGTGCAAATTGTTTCGAAATATGTCATTTTTGTTTCTGTACTAGGCAATAAGTGAATAAATCTATGTTCCTCTGAATCTCTCATCTTAGAAGTTACTGCTGAAACTCTTGTCAGTTCACAGATTACAAGGCAAATGTTTAGGTAAACACAGAGAAACCGAAATAAACTTTTACTGCAAACCATGCCAAGTGGCTGCAGAAAGCTAATAAAGCTGTCATTGGTTGGGTTCGAAAATACATATTTGCTACAAACGTTAGGCCATTGTTGTCTTTTATTATTACTTTAATGGACCTGCAGGGTGCCGAGCTCAAAGGAGAGGCTGGAGATGGCTTAGTCAGGGTGTACTCTGGCTCAGAGAGACTCTGGTTTCGCCCCGTCTGGTGATTTGCGTCCGCGCCATAAGCGCTGCGGAGTGGAGGATTTACGATCCTGCACAGCAAAAGGAGGAAAAACACTTTTTAGTGTGCAATGAAAAAATAAAAATTACAGACGGTTGTTGTATGGTTACCAAGAACAACATAGCATTCTCAGGCTCACCACACTGACTCAAAATATATCTCATGCCTCCAAAAGATTTCACTATTATCATAATTTCTGGGATGTGTATGTGGTTTTTATTTTTCTGTGAGTGTATGTGTGTTGAACACATGGTATACTTTTTAAAAAGAACTCATTCATTTTATAATTACAGCCAAGTGTTTGGGTATTGCTCCTGACTTTGAAGTTGGCAACAGACCCAGAGAGGCTGATGGGAAGGTGTTAACTCAAAGAATTATGGGTAAAAATCCATGAATGATGACAGGTGGTCTTGCACCCTTTACGACGTGACCTCTCCTAAGTCTCTCTGACAGCTCCGATTCAGGCTTACAAAAGCCAGTTGATTTCATAAGACATCACTATGACTGCGGAAGAGAGAGAGAGAGAGAGAGAGAGAGAGAGAGAGAGAGTATGCGCATACCTTTTTTTATGTTCTTCTACATTTCCAGTGTGGGATGTTTGCTTTGGCAACATGGGTTTTGAATCTGTCATGCCTATAGAGCCTATTTAAATTTGAATATGAATTTGAGGAGAGAAAGAGACTCAGAGAGAGAGAGAGAGAGAGAGAGAGAGAGAGAGAGAGCAGCTCTTGAAAAAAGGGAGGAGGAGAGCAGGATTGGAGAGGGAGAGGAGAGCAACATTCCCAAGCTGGCCGAGCTAATTGCGGTGGATTGGAACCAGATGCGGAGCCACAGTGACGTGATCGCAGGAGATCTTCAAGGTCCTGATGGTTAGAGGAGAGCGGAAAGAGGAGCGCGCGGAGACCAAGCGAGACCAGGCCAGCAGGAGCGGTCAACACCGGCCTCAACAGGCCTCGACATGACACACACTCTCCCTCTCTCTCCCTCTCTCTCTCTCCTCACTGTGGGAATTAGTCAACAAGCCGTGCACTCCACACTCATACACACCCCTACCCGCACACACACACACACACACACACACACACACACACACACACACACACACACACACGGTGGTCATGTGTCTGGCACCTCATGTCTGCTCACTGCCTGCCTTTGACAAATGTTACAGGATCACTCCAAACAGCATGTCAAGATGCCACCCACACACACACACACACACACACACGTTACAGGATCACTCCAAACAGCATGTCAAGATGCCACCCACACACACACATACACACACACACACACACGTTACAGGATCACTCCAAACAGCATGTCAAGATGCCACCCACACACACACATACACACACACACACACACATGTTACAGGATCACTCCAAACAGCATGTCAAGATGCCGGAGGATTGGCAGCAGTCAGGCTGCACTTATATTTCAATTATTTTAAATATGGACAGATGAGAAAACAATAAAGAAAAACAGAAAAACAGAAAGAAAATAGAAAGAAGAAGAAGAAGAAAATAGAAAGGAAGGAAAGAAGTGTCCTCCTTGTTTCAAGTGATTGTGTCATGGTGCTTTAAGCTTTATACTCTTTATTTAAAGCAGGTGTCACAGGATGCCAACCCTCCTGAGCCTATGGAGATCATGCTCAGCTTGTGTACCAGTGAAGCATATCTGGCATCTGCACAAAGTGACCTTGCTCTGCCAAGACTCCGCACCACGTCTCTGTACAGCCAGCCTGCCCGCGCGCCACCCAGGAGGCACCTCTCCACGTGACCTTTTTCTGCGGCGAGGTTTCTGGTTCAGTTTCCGAGGGAGGACACCCTGGGTGCTGGCGGCACCGCGGCTGGTGATGAGGGGGAGGATCGGAGACGAACTAATCTCGCCCTGGGGTAGGAGTGGCGTAATTACGAGGGGTCCCCGGAGAACGCCCCGAAACTGACAAGACACTCCGCTCAGCTTGTTACCGGGCCAACCTGGGCCACCAAACACACACACACACACACACACACACACACACACACACACACACACACACACACACACACACACACGTGTGGGTTGGCCTTCTTAGTATTCCCTGTGACCCAGTGGCAAAGCTGCAATCCGAAATGCTTGAGCACCTGGATCTCAACCTACTTTGGTACTCTGAGCTTGGAGATAGAAATAGATGCAATGGATTGCGTTGGGACACCTTTGGAAATTAGAACTGGAGTGACTAAAATTAGGGCCAGGACTTTACAAAGGGGGGCATCGATTACCAAAAGTGGTGCCAAAAGGTGCAACAGTGGAGGCGGGAATCAGATGGTAATCCACAAGAACCGCTCCAGCAAATGAACACTAGTATAACCCACCTCATTTCAATTTGACCTACACAAGGTCACATGTCATTGTCCTAAAAGACGACTGACTAGCAGCATAGAAAAAGAGAGACTAAGTAAAGTTACGTTAAAAGTGGAGATAAATAAAGAGAGTCTAAGTAAAGTTAAGTTAAAAGTGGAGTTAAATAAAGAGAGACTAAGTAAAGTTAAATTAAAAGTGGAATGCCTTTCATATATGTTGTTACCCACCAAATACAATAAAAAGTGAGTACAAAAAAAAAAAAATACAGTTGCCGACATTTCTCTTCAGGATAGGAAAGATTTTTGTTTTGTAATATAACTTAATATGTTGCTTGTAGTTGTACACATGGCAGTCCATATTGGTCATCAGTTATGGGAACATAACATGGGCACTAATATGACATTTTTGACATTTCCTTATGTGTCACATGGCAAGATAAAATATGTTTGAAAATGTTCATTATTTAATTAAATTGGTGACTTGCAGTAGAGCATATTTTTGTTTAATAGTCATGGACTTCTAATTTAGTCTTTTGGGATAAATAGTTGTCAGATAGCATGAACCTCTATGTAACATCTTTATAATTACAGATTTATAACACTGCAAGACATCTCTTGAGGTCTACCTTTCACACATGGGAGGCTCGTTGCAGTCTCTAGCTATGAGGAAGTCTCTTTCCAAATGAAAGAAAATGATATTCAGGAAAATTACTTCATTTTTTATTTGTCTGAGGTCATCTTTGATTTCTTTCAGTAAATCAAGTGCAGTGATGTGAAACAACAGTGAGTTCTCCTTCTGATGTTCTCCTCTAAGCAACAGTGAGTTCTCCTTCTGATGTTCTCCTCTAAGCAACAGTGAGTTCTCCTCAATATGATGTGCAAACTCAGGGTTCTCAGAATGAACATGAACTCAGAATGAACACATACGATCCATACGTCTCTCAAGATCATACAGATTTCACCTCACGTATGATCTATATGTCTCCCAAGATCATACAGATTTCACCTCACGTATGATCCATACGTCTCCCAAGATCATACAAATTTCACCTCACATTCAGCAGTTAATCTCACAAAAATCTTTGATTACAGTCTATGCAGTAGTTTGAATAGTACTGTTGTGTGACTTAAACATAATATAATAACATAAACATAATATTTACACACTTATTTTTTGTGTTGATGTGATTTGTTTTATTTTTAAAAATAATTGCATTTATTGATTGTATGGTGTCTAGCTGGTACCATCTATAAGTGGACTCCAGTGTGATATCTAAAATGGACAGCTGAACTAAGTAAACCCACATCCCGGCACATTTTTTCCCTTGTAAAAAAATATCTATTCTAACAAACCACTTAAATGTCTTGTGAATTTGTGATTTGTACCAGGTGAGATAGACTTCAAACATAATTTTTAATGTAAACAATATATTTCACCCTTCTTAGCAACAGCGGCTATAAACCTTTCAAAAGTGCAAATCTTTTAGGGGCTTTCTTGAAATACATATTTTCCATGTCGTATCACTCCGTTTGAGTAATTCCTTTATTTTACGGGGCAGAGTGACCGACACAGAGCGTCTCTGGGGAGAGTTTTATACGGTTTATACGGTGTAATAACATAGTGGGATACGCTGAATAACCTCGCTGTTCCACCTGAGGCTGGGAGTCCTGTGTAGTGCTGGGTGAAACTCTCTCATATCACACACACACACACACACACACACACACACACACGTGATGCAAAACAGCTGCTGCCTAACTGGAGTTGTGTTGTCCCTCCAGGCCGAAAGTGTGTGTGCACCCCAGCGCGTCCCCTTGCTGGTTCCTCTCTTCTCCTCTCTTCTCCGCTCCTCTCTGCTCCTCTCCTCTTTGCTCTGCTCTGAGTTTGTTGTACTCGTTTGTCTTAATGAGGCTTTATTCTCTCAGAAAAGGGGATACGGGATCATTTGACTTGATGCCAAAATGTGCTGAGGGGTTGAGACTATCCTGTTTTAAGCCCTCATTATCTGTGCACAGTCTAGTGAGAACAGAGACTCTAATCAAATAAGCAAATACTTCTACAGATTCACTTCAGAAAGCTTCGGCGGCTCTGGCCCCCGATGTGCTCTGTTTTACTACCCACGAACGCCCGCATATTGGCACTTTTAACGTCCTGTTCCTCACCTGGAGCACTTGAGCAGTTCTCCACTGTCCAGCTTCCTGTTTGAAATGTCCCGGGAAAGCCATAAACAAATGAAGACTGATATCTAACCCCAGAGAGAGGGAGAGAGAGAGAGAGGTCTAATAGCTCACACACATTTGAAAGCTTTATTTTCTGCCATATTTTGTGAGGAAGAAAATTATTATTTTTCCTTTTAAACATTTAATGGAGTATAAGAGAACATGGTCAGATATAATGCCAAAATATTTACACTGCATGGCATTGGCATTAAAATATGGCATGACGCAACTTTGATTATATTCCTGTCATCATTACTTCACATCAAGTACTTTGTCAAATATTTATTTTATATAATATAATTACCTTGCGCTTTGAAATGTGTCCTGTTTACAGTAAAACCGCCATGCTGATAGCTAACAGAATGGAAGAATGGAAATTATATAATTTACTACTTCATAAACATATAATTTCAAACATCTTCATCTCACAACTCATCTTAAAACGTTTTATTGCATTCTTAGAATTTCTTAAAATACTCTACAGTAGAGTAAATATAATATGTTAAAATGCCTAAATCACTATTGAAGTCTTTGGCAGAAAAAACGGTAAAAAATCTAAATGTAGTATTTTTTTGTAATTTCCATGCAGACATAACATCCAGTGTCCACCACACATAAATTCCAGCAGCCATGGTGTCCATCTTAAGCCTATCGTCCCACTTCCCAGAGTTCCACTTAAGAATGCTGCTCTCTGAATCCCAGTGTGCGTCTGGCACCGTCGATCACCCCATCACGAACTGCTGACAGTCAGGATTCGGTTGCATTAGTGTGGTCATTTTTCAGGCGCTGGGGGCTGCAGCATCCTGTAGACACTGCTACACACATCCGAGCTGTGCCCTGAAATGCAGAACAAATCCAGTGTATTTGCGGCCGTTTGTCATGTGCTGGCCTTTCCTGTGAATCGTCTCCCATTAAGCGCCAATCCTGGCGATATTTCACGTGGAGTGGATTTGGAAGTGGCATGATAGTATGTTACATGCCGCAAAACCATCAGCATGAGTGAGATGGAAAGAACACACACACACACACACAGACACACACACACACACACACACACACAATAACACACAGGAAGGTCAGAGTTCATGTGGAGTGATAAACGTGATGATAAATATGCGCCCTCACATCAGCTGGTGTCAGAGAAAGGCATGCCGGTACACACTCCAGAAAATGTGAATGTGAGAGTGTGTGTGTGTGTGTATTTGTGAATGTGTGTGTGTGTGTATTTGTGAATGTGTGTGTGTGTGTGTGTGTGTATTTGTGAATGTGTGTGTGTGTGTGTGTGTGTGTGTGTGTGTGTGTGTGTGTGTGGCTCATACTTCCATGGCGGGTCACCCTCCCTCCCCCAGCTCAGCCCAGCACATGGTCGACACGGGAGCTTCCCAAGCCGCTCACAGGAAACCGGATCAGCCGCGTCCAGGACTGCCGGATCCTCCTGTGAAACTCCAGCTGAAAGACGTGCATGACCGGATCGCAGTGGAACTCCGTAGGCAGCATTATAACTCAGGCACACAGTCACTGCCCTCCCTTCAAGGAGTTGGACTCCATGGCGAGCATTCTAACCCAGACATCTCCATAGCAAGCATTCTAACTCCACAGTGACCATTCCAGCCCAGACATGCAGTCAGTGCCGCCCCTTAACGGAGGTGGAGGACTGAAATACTGAAATACTTGTCAGCTCTCCTCCATCACTGCTTCCTGTAATAGGCCTGACCACATCGAATTGGCTTTAATAGCCTCTGTTTTATAGGCCCAGTTTTAAAGAAGTAATACTCAGTTTGTTAAAGCAGCAACAGCCACCCTGAAGCTGTAACACTCAGCTCAGCCTGGCCCAGTGCTTCAGCAGTGTAGCATTGCTCCTGTATGCATTCATTGGTGAGACCTGTGTTTGTGTTGGGGTTATATATGGTCAGTTTGCCAGAGCTGTACCTTAAAGGAAAATTTCGGTATTTAGCACTTTGAGTCCCTTTTCTGGTTTGTTTTGGATGAACTAGAGTAGTGGACACTGAAATTTGTTCGTTGATTATTAAAATCAAATATATCGGCGCAATGTTTGATGATTTCCAGCCGTCTTATTTGCTATTGTGGAACTATTTTTTCAGACACCTCACAACCTATAAACTTCCGCTCAATATTTGAGCCTGAAGCATAGACGTGGCGCAGTAATATCAACGTGCAATGAGTCTTCCAACAGAAATCAATGGGGTTTTATAAAATTTCAAATAAAACACGACAGAAACTGTATTTCGCTATGCTACTTGTTTTGGAACATCAACGAACACCACTAACCACTCGGTGAGTTGCACAGTTTTAAAAAACGAACGTTAAGGGTTGTTTTAGGACATATTTGAGCATGCCTGTAAGCAGCCACTCTGACTAGTCAAAGGCGATTCAAAACGAGTCAGAAAAGTCGAGACAGGACCAATCGTCAAAATTTCGGTGTCCACCACTCTAGTTCATCCAAAACAAACCAGAAAAGGGACTCAAAGTGCTAAATATTGGAATTTTCCTTTAAGGCTGTGCAGTACAGGTACACAAACATGTTGTGGTGTAAATAGATCTTTCTCTGGTTACTGTTGTCCCTGGGGAGTCACTGTTCTGGACCACAGTCAAGCGCTCGGTGCTTATGAGCCGGGCTGTGTGAGCGCTGGCGCTTCCCCAGACATGAGACCCATCTCCACACACAGCCAGACAGAGCCATCATCCTCCCCAGTTGGAGACCCAGCTCCACGCACAGCCAGACAGCCATCAGCCTCCCCAGCCAGAGGCACAACAAGGAGTTTGGGACCTACAACAGCTTAATTACCAGGCAGCACTGTGCAGAGGGAGAGAGAAAAGAGGAATGGAAAACAAGTTTATCAGCGAGAGCTGCCACCTCCACCCGCACGCTGCATCAACCTCCACCTCCACCCGCACGCTGCATCAACCTCCACCTCCACCCGCACGATGCATCAACCTCCACCTCCACCTCCACCCGCACGCTGCATCAACCTCCACCTCCACCCGCACGCTGCATCAACCTCCACCTCCACCCGCATGCTGCAGCCACCTCCGAAGTTCTCCACCGCCGTCGTGTCAGGAGGGAGCGACTGCGCTGGGTAATTACTTCAGACGGCTGGCGTCCTCACCCCGACACACTCGTCGTTCAGACTGCACATCAACATGCACATCAACATGCACAAAACATGTCCTGCTCTGGCTCCACTCTCCAGGAACTCTCACACGGGGTGGAAATGTGTCATGAAGTGACCTCTTTTTCACCAACAAATTGGTTCATTGACACAGATATGCTAATACAGAGCTGAAGAGGGTTGTCTGTTGGTTGGTTCTCTGGGAGATGAGGAGCGTCAGATCACACTTTGAACATTAAAGTCGTTCAACAACAGCGGGAGACAGGCAGTGGATCTGATCAGGAGCCCCTGTAGGTCGCATGAATAAAGTACTTATAAAGTATTTAACAACTTTCATGTGTAATGCATAACTATATCAAGTTTATTGGGGACATCAATATTTAAAATACTTATAGTTTTTCACAGCATCAAATCACGATGAAAAAGCTGGTTGTGATTTTAAAAATATCAGATTGATAGTATTCTTTTTCATGACACTCCTTGTTGTTTAGTTGCCGTGGCAAAAAGAATGAGCTCTGCTTTCATGACACTCCTTGTTGATTAGTTGCCGTGACAAAAAAAATGAGCTCTGCTTTCCAAATAACTGGGTGTTCTGGTTACTCACTGTAATCACTAAATCGGAGTAAACAACATTCAGATTAGTTTGTCCTATTTACCATTAGGGGTTGTGTGGAACACAAGCAGCTTTTCTCAATTATGTGTCTGTCTGTATCACACAAATCATTTTACAGTAAATAAATAGATAGATAGATAGATAGATAGATAGATAGATAGATAGATAGATAGATAGCAATTGAGTAAGTCAGTCACAAAGCAGTGCGTTGTGCGTTGTGCCTGTGTTCGTTGCGTCTAAGCGGGAGTATTTAGTCTTACTTAAAGAGCAGTCAAGCCACCACTCCAGGGAGGGAGAGCTCCACTGCTCTGATTTCCCCACTTTTTGCTGCCAATTTGGTTTCGCCAGAGGGATGGATTTTGGTGTTTTTTTCCTGTTCCCAAAGTGAAATCACCTGGGATGTAATTAATTAATTAGAAACGGCTTGCACTGAGAGGGTCGATGCATGTGTTTTAGGGGGAGCTGTGGTCGCTGTGTTCTGGGTGATTGGGATTAATAATGAGGGCCAATTTCAAATAGAAATCCGAGTGCCTAATAGACAGTGTGTGTGTGTGTGTGTGTGTGTGTGTGTGCAAGGGTGGGAGGAGGCAAGGGGGGTTGTTACAGACTCCCTAGGACTCTAGAATAAAGAGGCTTTTGTCTCTTGCTGTGTGTGTGTGTGTGTGTGTGTGTGTGTGTGTGTGTGTACTCTACAGTGCATAGCATGTTTCAGCTACAGTTACCCAGATACTCTGTATAAGTCTGAGTAACAATTACTCTGGGTAATTTGCAGCCAACATCTCCATTTAAGACCGCTGGTCAGAGAGAGATCAGATAAAAGTGCTGTTTTTGAATACAGTTGCGCATGAGCTCACATAAAGACACACACACACACTCTATTACTCTAAACATATTATCAAAGAAAGATTAAACTATTCCATTAAAATAACATCTTGCTTTCCCTTGTTGTAGGCTACTGAATGTTCTGTATGTTTGGCATTTCCTGACTTTCAGCCAAATCAAAGCTATAGAAATGGATTATTGTGCTAAAGTGGTGATGTTGATGTTGATGTCTGTAGGAATACTAATTAACATTCCTTTGGTCAGACAGACAAATTAATGAAGAAGTGAGTGAGTAAAGGCCATAGAATGTTTAGAGGACTATCTATGTCCCCATACATATGTAAACAGCACATAACAAACAAACCAAAATAATGGATGTCTCCCTGTGCATGTGTGATTGGAAAAGACACACACCACACAGCAGAGGAAATGCCCACCTACACCTAAAAGCAAACACAGTAATATTAGCTTATGCATATCCTTCCCTCCGCGAGGGTGCCAACTATGCACACTTCTGTTTATTTAAGCTTTAGGGAACCAATTGGCAGATTTATGATTTTCCCTGAAAGCGAAACACATTGTGGATACAGGACTAAAAATCTGCTCATGGCATAAAAAGCCTCCTACTGCACACACACACACACACACACACACACATACACAAACACACACACACGAGAAAGTCCATGGAGAAATACTGACAGACTATTTATAATCTTAATGGAAATGAAAGTACTTAACTTTCAACTTTGGTAGTAACTTCCTTCCACCCACCTGGACGTCCCTAATGATGGCTGTGTCTGGTAAAAGGCTGACTTTGCATTTCGGAGGCTTGATCATATTTAGGGTGTGTTGGGCTGCCAAGATATAACTTTACCCAATTAAGGAATGACTGAACACAAAACTAGTCTGATTTGACATTGTCTAGCTGCAGACGAACACAAATCACTGGCCTTGCCAGGACAAATGCTGAGAAACTTCTCAGTGGGTCTTTCGATGTATTAAATGTGAAAAGTGTTTAAATGAACAAACCTCTTTGAATTAAGAGTTTGAATTTTGGTGAGTGAAAGAATGGAAAACTATGCCCTTAGTGATCACCACATGGGGAAAATAACTCGAGATGCCCACAAATGGCTGGTTTCATTATTAAAGTCATTAGGGATCCATTACCTACGCTGCTGGGAGGAGTATCGGTATGTTGTGGACCAGCCGTTTTTTGGGCACAGTCCCTGGGCGTTCTTTTCCTCAGTCGCTCACTCGTCGCCTGCCAAAGCCGCAGTCATTTGGTTAACTAATTGCAGTGACCTTGTCTAATTAGCATGTATGTATGCAGGCAGAGGTCACGGGGTAAGGGAACTTCCTGTTGGTGCGGAGGAGACCAAGCGGCCGTTGTATCGTTGTCTGCGGGCAGAGTTCATGATCAAAGGCTTTCAGCTCCGCATTGTCCTGCGGTCTCCTGTGTCGTCGGCCTACCTGCTCAGGATATTGACCAGCTCTGCTAGTTTCCTGTGGACCACCCGATCCATGCAATTGGGATTTCTCCATAAATTAGTGGCCCGGGTCAGGGGAAGTTTGAGCCCAACTTGGCACAGAGGCACAGAGTGGTTCCTGTGGCTCTCTCTCTCTCTCTCTCTCTCTCCCGGACACACACACACACACACACACACACACACACAAACACACACACACACACACACACACACACACACACACACACACACACACTCACACACACACACACACACACACAACACACACACACAAATACACACAAATACACACACACACACTAAACTCAAGTGTGTGGGAGTCTGGGGCAGAAACGGCGGTCAGCAAACACTAGCCGCCACGTGGACCCTGATAAAGATTTATGCTTTAAGCAAATCCATCAGCCTCAGCCGGCCTGATGCGCAGGCAGAAATAGAGAGCCGGCAGGCTTCGGGTGTCCAGCCAAATCAGCAAAGTTAGGAGGACAATGCCCACATGATTATTATGGGGTGGCTAGGAGGACAGTGCTCATATGATTATTATGAGGTGGCTGGAAGCTGCTGAAGGTGTGTGGTCAGGTGAGGAGATGACATCATCATTGTGTACAGCAAAAACTCCATCCAGCCTCTCTCTCTAAACACCCTTTTCCACAGCTCTGTGTCACACTGTGACTTTGCAGGTTTTGGGGACAATGATGTCTCTGCAGCTAAGCTGATCAGTAATACTGCCCTTTAGAAATGTGGGGTGTTTTGCACACGCAAGGGCTATTAATGTGAAGTTATGCAGACATAACTACCAGATATATCCACACACACACACAGACACACACACACACACACACACACACACACACACACAGGACTGGCAAGGAAGACAGTGCTGTGTGCCTAGTTTCCTTCTGAGTACTGCGCTACTCACAGGCAAACCTGGATGAAGAGAAGTGGAGTGTGTTCTCCTCCCTGCAGACACTTGGGCTGTGTGTGTGTGTGTGTGTGTGTATAAGGCTATTTATGTCTTCCCTGTCACGTTCTTTTCTGCATTTCCACCCTGATGTGACTGACAGCCCGCGCCACTCACACACACACAGCCCGCGCCACTCACACACACACAGCCCGCGCCACTCACACACACACAGCCCGCGCCACTCACACACACACAGCTCGTGCCGCTCACACACACACACACACACCGCCTGCATAGAAAGTGGCACAACTCTCTGACAACAGAGGCAGCATGAGGTGGCGGGGAGCCCATGCATTATAAACACTCACTCACAAGCTCTCATTTTGACAGTCATAAACAATGAATTAGTCTTTTGCTGCTTTTTAGCGAGGGCTTTGTTGGGGGGAACTGCAGCAAGCGCTCTCGTGAAGAATTCATGCTCGCTGGGAAGCGACGGCACCCCAGAAACAAGCGGCGCTACAGGGGCAGACAACAAGCCACTTTGGCATGACCATGTTGAGACTCACACTCACATTCTTTTCTTTTTTTTCAAAATGGTTCTGTAACAAATTGATTTGAACGGGGGAAACACATAGTTCTGTTTTGATTGATTTGAACGGGGGAAACACACAGACACACACAGACACACACACACACACATACTTAAACATACACACACAAACAGACGGACACACACACACATACAGACACACACACACACACACACACACACACACACATACTTAAACACACACCACTTCTGCAGTTGCACTCACACACTTTGCACTCTGTGCATAGGATGGCCATGAAAAGTGGATACAACACACACACACACACACACAAACACACACACAAACAAACAATATACAGTAGTGGGTAACTCTGAAGTGAGCTCACTCTGATTTCTCTGAAAACGCAGTATTGTTTGATATGTCAGGATCTGCAAGAGCTTGTCACTTTCCATGTGATTCCGTCAGTGGAGCGCCATCACTCAGGACCGATCGCATTGGTGCGTATGTAGTGTGTGTAGTGTGGCAGGACCGATCGCATTGGTGCATGTGTAGTGTGTCAGGGCCGATCGCATTGGTGCATGTGTAGTGTGTGTAGTGTGGCAGGACCGATCGCATTGGTGCATGTGTAGTGTGTCAGGGTCGATCGCATTGGTGCATGTGTAGTGTGTGTAGTGTGGCAGGACCGATCGCATTGGTGCATGTGTAGTGTGTGTAGTGTGTCAGGGCCGATCGCATTGGTGCATGTGTAGTGTGTCAGGGCCGATCGCATTGGTGCATGTGTAGTGTGTCAGGACCGATCACATTGGTGCATGTGTAGTGGGTCAGGACCGATCGCATTGGTGCGTGTATATCAGGACCGATCGCATCGGTGCATGTGTAGTGTGTCAGGGCTGATTGCATTGGTGCATGTGTAGTGTGTCAGAGATAGTTGCTGTTACAACAGACGGCCAGTGACACAGATCTTCAGGGGCAGTCAGCGCCTGCTGTTTGAGCTCTATGTAATTAATGTGTAACTCCTTTGTAATTAATGTGTAACTTCTTTGTAATTAATGTCTAACTGCTTTGTAATTATTATGTAAGTCTTTTGTAATTAATATGTAACTCCTTTGTAATTAATGTGTAATTCATTTGTAACTCCTTTGTAATTAATGTGTAACTCCTATGTAATTAATTTGTAACTCCTTTGTAATTAATGTGTAACTCCTTTGTATTAATGTGTAACTCCTATGTAATATTCCCTCTGAGTTTAAAGTTTAATATCTTTTCCCCAAAAAATATCCAAACCACTAATGAAACTGACAACAGCTATAATCTTTACATGAAGAGAGCTTCTCAAACCTGCAGTCATGCAGCAGTAAGGGTTGTTTAAGTATCAGCCTGACCCCATTCACATGAAGTAATACATCTTATTGTGGAAAAGTTGCCCTCCAGTTAAACTTTTCCCCAAATGCTCCCGACGTTGTCCCTACACATAACTGACAAACATTTCCCGACACACACGCACACACCTGCACACGGCACTTGGCAAGTTCATTACACGCGATACCGGTTTAGCGCGTTCTGAACACATTCATATTTCACCGTCACATAGCGTCACACATATTTCTGTACTCACCAGTCTTCATCCACAACATCTCCGCAAGCCGCGAGGTACCCGCTGGTTTTGCTCCACCAAACATTTCCACCACACGCACCAGTATTCCCACGCCATAGCATCTACACTGACTGCATTCACTTCCTTGTTGTGTGTCCCGCCATCAATGGTCCCCCGAGAAAACCCGAACTGTCAAAGTTGCAATCTTTTTGTATTTTTTTTTGTTTTGATGGCGTGTCTGTAATGGTGGTTAGGGTTTTGAACTGGTTTTAGGGAAAGAGAAAGTGTATATATATATATATTTTTATAGCGTAAAATAAGGGTAAAATTGTTAGGATCAAGGCAAGTTTATTTTTGTTATGATTAATGTCTTTATTTTGTTAATTGTTTGTGCACTACTCTCCCACCATTTTGAGTGACGTTTCTAATGGGTAGGCCCATAAAAAGGCTGAGCTTCTGTCATTCGAGAGAGAGTGGCATAGGGAGAGCAGCTTGCTGTGAGGCTGAGTCTGGTTTGATTTGCGAACATTTAACTCTTTGAATCCCTATTAGTTTTGTATTGGTTATTTTGTTTAGTTAAGTCTTTAAGTGTGAGCAACCCTCGTGTTGATTTTTGTTTGTAGCCTTTTTTCAAAGTTTTTGTTTATCACTTTTGAACACTGTAAATAAACCAGCACTCTTAGCACAAAGTTTGCACTTGTCTGTGGTTCGTCAATGTCTTCGTGTACCTTGGTTGCCTGAAAGAGCGCGCATCCCCTTTGTGAGTTTGGACCGTGAGGTCTCATTCTTCACACGTGGTGGCAGCGGTGGGATTGTGGCGCCCCCTAGGGCACTGAGAGAAAGGTTGACTAGACGAGCCCAAGTGCGTAGTAAGGTGGCGTACCGACGGTTGAAAGACACGGGCAGGCTGATGTCGACCCGCCAAGAAGATGGAGGGGAGGGGGTCGAAGACCTGGTGCCTGAAACAGACGGGGAGAAAGTAAGTGATGCACCCGACTTCGCCTCCATGTTCAAGATGCTCCAGAGGGCTTTGAGCAACCAGGAGAAGGAGGCCGTCAAACAGGAGCAGAGATGGAGGAACGTCCAGGTCCAACTCAACACTGTCCACGGCGAACTGGAAGAAATGAGGGCAAGAGTTCCCCCTGCAGCTCCAGGGGCCGTTCCAGGGGTCGCCTCGGCAACGCCTGCTGATGCGGTAGTCGCCTCCACGGCGCCCCCTGCTGTCGTCGCCTCCACGGCGCCTCCTGCTGCGGTTCCTGTGGTGCCTCTTGCTGCACATCCAGCGATGGTCCCTGCTGGCCCGAGTAGCCAGCCTGCTACGCTGCCAGCCTCCCTGTGGATGCCTGCAGCCCCCCCAGCACCCAGTGATGAACCAAGGAGGACCAGCCCCAGCAACCTGGACCCGAGCGTCGGTGCCCAAGATGGAGGAGGGAGATGACGTCGAGCAGTACATGACCACGTTCGAGAGGCTCGCTGCTGCATACCGGTGGCCCCCTGCTGACTGGGCCACGTTCCTGGTGCCCTACCTGACGGGCAAGGCGAGAGCCGCATACGTGGCTATGGATCCTGCAGACGCCAGAGACTACTTGAAAGTGAAAGACGCCATCCTGGCCAAGTTTGAGATAAACTGCGAGGTCTACCGTCAGAGGTTCCGGGACCCTCGCATCCAGCCTGGCGACACGCCACGAGAGTTCTACAATCGGATCAAAGACCTCTACACCAAATGGATGAAGCCCACAGAGAAGACTGTGGAGGAGATCGGAGAGACTCTGATTCTGGAGCAGTTCCTGCGTTCGCTGGCTCCTGATGTGCGCGTGTGGGTCAAGGAGCATGATCCACAGACCGGACAACGAGCAGCAGAACTGGTGGACTCCTTCCTCGCCGCCCGTCGTGGACCGAAGGACTTCCGTTACCAGGGCTTCAGCCAACCTGCGGAGAGGGGTAAGTCTGCGGGCTATGGTGCGGGAGTGGGTCCTAGGGGTGGGGATCAGCGTAGGGGTCAAAGTAGTCGCACACCTCCACACACACCCAGAGCATCTCCACATGGACAACCTGCATCCACTCAGTCCGCACCCACAAGTACTGAGCCGTTATGTCACCATTGTAGCAGGCCCGGACATTTCATACGTAACTGCCCTGACAAGCGACCAAGAAGTTTTGGTCCCAGTGCTCAGGTCACCACTACTAGTCTGCCAGAAGTCCAGAACAGAGTGCAGACTGTTGATGTTGCTGTTAATGGTAGAGCAGCTAGAGCCCTTTTAGATACCGGTAGCACCCAGACGCTGGTGCAACCCCACCTGGTTAATCAGCCAGGAATGCTGACAGGAGGATGCCTACGGGTGCGGTGTGTAAATGGCGACGAGCACCGATACCCTCTAGCTGAAATATGCCTGCGTGTACACGGCCACACATACACTCTCAAAGCCGGAGTAGTGAAGGGCCTCCATCATCCCATAGTGTTGGGCCAAGATGTTGCAATTTTGCCAGAGCTGGTGCAATCTACTTCACCCATAAGTATGGTTGTGACCAGATCTCAGGCTAAAAGAGTGGCAGATGGCGAGACAGAGAAGCAGAAGGTCTGTGAATTGTTCCCCTACTATGATGAAGAGATTGCGCCCCCCGACACAAACAGGCCACGCAAGGGCCGGCATCAGCGCCGGCGTGAAAAGCTGATTCACAGAGTTGAGTCCATGACGAGTGCAGAGCAGAATGTACCCCCCACTGCAGCTCCAGATGTTTGGGATGTGCCCCATGATTTGAAATTGCTACAAGAGCAGGACGAGACGCTCAAAGATCTTTTCAGTAAGGCCACTGAAATTGACGGTGTGAGCACAGGCCAGGCTAAATCCCTCTCTGGGGAGGACTATTTTGTTAAAGATGGGTTGCTCTACCACCAGCCAGAGGGTGGCAGCACTGAGCAGCTGGTTATCCCCACTAGCCTGAGACCTAATATTCTCAAGCTGGGTCATGACATCCCATGGGCAGGTCACCTGGGTAGTGTGAAGACCCTGCAGAGAATCTCTAACAGATTTTATTGGCCCGGCTTGTACACAGACGTTCACACACACTGCAAGACATGCCCCACTTGTCAGCTCTCCAGCAAGCAGAGGGTTAAGCCATACCCACTTCAGCCTCTCCCTGTCATTGAAGTCCCCTTCACCAGGATAGCAATGGATATTGTCGGTCCCCTTGAGCGCACACAGACAGGTCACAAATACATCCTTGTAATCTGTGATTACGCTACACGCTATCCCGAAGCTTTTTCCCTCCGCAAAGTCACCGCCAGAACCATTGCCCCTGCCCTCCTACAGTTATTCTCCAGGGTAGGGATCCCACAGGAGATTTTAACTGACCAAGGCACAGCATTCTTGTCGAACACACTTAAGCAGGTCTACAGGTTGTTAGGGATACGGGGTATTAGGACCACTCCCTACCACCCGCAGACCGACGGGCTGGTGGAGAGGTACAACCAGACCCTCAAAAGCATGCTGCGAAAGTTCGTGGGTGCTAATGCCAAGGACTGGGATCGCTGGCTCCCTTACCTCATGTTTGCATACCGTGAGGTACCCCAAGCCTCAACCGGGTTCTCGCCATTTGAACTTTTGTATGGGAGGCAAGTGCGGGGCCCTCTGGATTTGCTGAGGGATGCCTGGGAGTCACCGAGCGCCACTACCACGAACATCCTCACCTATGTGATCGCCATGAGGGAGAAGATGGAGGAGATGGCGACCCTGGTGAGGGAGAACATGGAGAACGCTCAACAGACCCAGTCCAGCTGGTATGACAAGTCAGCCCGGCCAGAAAGTTCTCCTGCTCCTGCCAACAGAGGAGAACAAGCTGCTGGCCAAGTGGCAGGGGCCCTTCAGCATCAGCCGGAAGATGGGGCCAGCCACCTACGAGCTGGCCATGCCTGGGAGGAGGAAGCCACAGCGGGTGTTCCATATAAACCTGCTCAAAGAGTACCACGACAGAAAGCCGCCAGTGAGTGACCAGCTCATGGTGCAAGCCGTGAGGGAAGAGTATGACACCCCTGAGCAGTTTTTCCCCACTGACTGCATAGCAGGGGAACCAGACTTCTCCCATCTCACTGCAGAGCAACAGGAAGAGCTGCGGGCTATCATCCCAGAAGGCCTGTTCACCGGGCAGCCGGGGACTACTTCACTGGCTGAGCACCCGATCCACCTGAAAGAGACCACCCCGAAGCGGCAGCGAATGTACCGGGTTCCGGAGCGGTTACTGCCTGCTCTCCAGGAGGAGCTGCAGGTGATGGAGCGACTGGGCGTCATTGAGCGCTCGGACAGTGCCTGGAGTAGCCCCATTGTCCTGGTGGCGAAGAAGGATGGCACCATGAGGTTCTGTGTGGACTTCCGCCAAGTCAATGCCCAGACCCACTTTGACGCCTACCCCATGCCACGGCTCGAGGAGCTGGTGGAACGGGTGGGTGGGGCCCGGTTCATCACGACGTTGGACTTGAGCAAAGGGTACTGGCAGGTCCCACTGGCCAAGGAGGCCAGACTCTACACTGCCTTCCGATCACCCCGTGGGCTGTTCCAGTTCACAAAGATGCCTTTCGGTCTCCAGGGAGCGCCAGCCACCTTCCAGCGGCTCATGGACCGTGTGCTGGAAGGGACTGGGGCCTTTGCTGGTGCTTACCTGGATGATATCGTGGTCCACAGCGCCACCTGGAGGGAGCACGTGGAACATCTAGCCGAGATCTTCAAACGCGTCCACGAGGCTGGGTTGACGATCCAGCCCAAGAAATGCACCATTGCTCAGCCCGAGGTGCGTTACCTGGGTCACATTGTGGGCCATGGTGTGATCCGCCCACAAACTGACAAGCTCGAGGCCATCCGCAACTGCCCGCGGCCTCAAACCAAGAAGGATGTGAGGTCCTTTTTGGGTCTTGCAGGGTGGTACAGGCGCTTTGTGCCTAACTTTGCCACCATGGCGGCGCCGCTCACTGACCTGACCAGGAAGTCTGGGTCAGCAAGGGTCAGGTGGGAGGAGCCGCACGAGAGAGCCTTCACAGAGTTGAAGGAGGCTCTGTGCAGCGATGCAGTTTTGAAGAGCCCTGACTTTGACAAGCCATGGACAGTCCAAACTGACGCCTCTGGGGTTGGGCTGGGGGCGGTCCTACTCCAGGGGGAAGGCGACCAACAGCGGCCAGTCGCCTACATTAGCCGCAAACTGTTCCCACGAGAGACCCGATACTCAGCTGTCGAGCTGGAGTGTCTCGCGGTGAAGTGGGCCTTGGACACATTCCGTTACTACCTTCTAGGTAGAGACTTTCGGCTTGAAACAGACCATCGAGCACTGAAATGGTTAGGCCAGATGAAGGACACCAATGCAAGGGTAACAAGGTGGTTTTTAGCGCTGCAGCCCTTTAAGTTTGAGGTTGTTTACAGGCCAGGAAAGCACAACCTGGTTGCTGACTACCTGTCTCGCCACCCCTGTGTCGAGTCTCCAGAGGAGGGGGGAAATGTGGAAAAGTTGCCCTCCAGTTAAACTTTTCCCCAAATGCTCCCGACGTTGTCCCTACACATAACTGACAAACATTTCCCGACACACACGCACACACCTGCACACGGCACTTGGCAAGTTCATTACACGCGATACCGGTTTAGCGCGTTCTGAACACATTCATATTTCACCGTCACATAGCGTCACACATATTTCTGTACTCACCAGTCTTCATCCACAACATCTCCGCAAGCCGCGAGGTACCCGCTGGTTTTGCTCCACCAAACATTTCCACCACACGCACCAGTATTCCCACGCCATAGCATCTACACTGACTGCATTCACTTCCTTGTTGTGTGTCCCGCCATCAATGGTCCCCCGAGAAAACCCGAACTGTCAAAGTTGCAATCTTTTTGTATTTTTTTTTGTTTTGATGGCGTGTCTGTAATGGTGGTTAGGGTTTTGAACTGGTTTTAGGGAAAGAGAAAGTGTATATATATATATATTTTTATAGCGTAAAATAAGGGTAAAATTGTTAGGATCAAGGCAAGTTTATTTTTGTTATGATTAATGTCTTTATTTTGTTAATTGTTTGTGCACTACTCTCCCACCATTTTGAGTGACGTTTCTAATGGGTAGGCCCATAAAAAGGCTGAGCTTCTGTCATTCGAGAGAGAGTGGCATAGGGAGAGCAGCTTGCTGTGAGGCTAAGTCTGGTTTGATTTGCGAACATTTAACTCTTTGAATCCCTATTAGTTTTGTATTGGTTATTTTGTTTAGTTAAGTCTTTAAGTGTGAGCAACCCTCGTGTTGATTTTTGTTTGTAGCCTTTTTTCAAAGTTTTTGTTTATCACTTTTGAACACTGTAAATAAACCAGCACTCTTAGCACAAAGTTTGCACTTGTCTGTGGTTCGTCAATGTCTTCGTGTACCTTGGTTGCCTGAAAGAGCGCGCATCCCCTTTGTGAGTTTGGACCGTGAGGTCTCATTCTTCACACTTATATACACATAAATATAAAAAGAAATAATAAAATAAATCAAAACAAAGACTCCATGAATAAACCGAAGGCAGAAGTGGTGTCGTTTAATGTGGAGGAGCAAGTTAGCCAGCATTCACTGCAGAGGAAAATGTGCTTTTTGGAAAATGCATTTTACAATGTGCTACAGACTGAGCAACTCATTTGGAATGAATTAACATCAAAATATTGTGTGTCACCCCATTAATCTGGTGTTCCCAGGCCAAACTAAAACATAACACGACTTCTCATGAAAGAAACGGGAAAGAAGATTTTTTTTTAGACTTTACCACATGAAATTCTACAAATTCTCTGTGTAGTTTAATGAATGGAAAATATATAGACAAAGATCATCTACAAACAGTCAGGATTTTAGCTTGTCATGTTGAAATATCTCTCAGGAAATGGTAGGGTCAGCTATTATGGACTACCTGTGACCCAGTGGACAGCTACTGTAGGCAACCTCTTCAAGCATTTTGGACAACCTGTGAGATTGTGAATGTTAACACAGCGTATGGCTATGATGGGGTCTCCCTGCTTGAGATTTATGGGCTACCGTTGAGAACGGGGCTGTTAGCATGGCGTATGGCTATGGAGACGGCTATCTCCTTGAGCATTACGGACTACCTGTGAGAGAGGATATTAACCCGGTCAGCCTCTCTGCTCCAGCGCTCGTCCTGTCCAGGAGTCCTCGGCCCTTCAGTGTGGGCCATGTGTGTGTGTGTGTGTGTGTGTGTGTGTGGACGGCTCTGGGCTTTGGGGAAGGGTGAGGAGAGATGATTTATCTTCTGCTGAGGCTGAAGCCGGTTTGTTTGAAAAGAGCTTAACCTCTGGCAGGCCTGGTGTGTGTGTGTGTGTGTGTATGTGTGTGTTGTGTTTTTCTCTCACGTCTCTGTAATGTCAGCGATTGAAACCGGAGACGTCCTCATAGACCACCCCCCCCCCCCCCCCCCCCACACACACACACACACACACACACACACACACACACACAAAGAGAAGAAAAAACAGAGAGAGAAAATCTGTGGAGGACAAAAAAAAAGTCTTTGATGAAATGATCCACCCAGACGTGAGGGTGCTTTCTCCTCAGCTGTTGCCCTGCGTGAGGGGCAGATTTGTCTTGACGTTCTGCAGGGGCAAAAGACACAGGACAGAGGTTCCGCAGGGGCAAAAGACACAGGACAGAGGTTCCGCAGGGGCATACAGGACAGAGGTTCCGAAGGGGCAAAAGATACAGGACAGAGGTTCCGCCGGGGCAAAAGACACAGGACAGAGGTTCCGCAGGGACAAAAGACACAGGACAGAGGTTCCGCAGGGGCAAAAGACACAGGACAGAGGTTCCGCAGGGGCAAAAGACACAGGACAGAGGTTCCGCAGGGGCAAAAGATACAGGACAGAGGTTCCGCAGGGCAAGAGTTGCAGGACGCAGTGGAAAACAGAGGAATGCCTCACACAAACAAAAAGAAAGACAGGAGCTCTATGTGTAAAAACAAGTTCATTTCATTTCCGTCTCTTGTTTGTCATTTTTAATTTTAGTACAAGTAACAAGCTAACAGTGTGCAATGGAGTGGCAGGGACTATGCCAAGGGTGAGGCCAGTGCATCAAAGTGAACCTGCAATTAACTCAGCATCTGCAGCTTGTAACCACACATGTTTAACAACAATTACATTATTTAGGTCCAAAAATCTTTTTCCCATGATTTCACACACTCTCCCACCCTCCTCGTCAGCGAGTCTCACCAGCGCTTTATTAGTTTACAAGATAACTCCCTCCATAATGTGCATCACACACACACACACACACACACACACACACACACACACACACACACACACACACACACATAAACTGCCGTCTCTCATTTCCCTTTTTTACTGTTGGAGACAGAAACACAAGTAAATGCTGGATGTGTGGGTCCTCCTTCGCTTCAGGGACTTTTGGGTTGAATTATGTGTGAATTAATCAGTTGCAATGGTGCCATGGCTCTGTGTATAGAACACACACACACACACACACACACACACGAACACACACACACACAGTATACACACAAACAAGCACAAAGAAACACAAACTTGATTGCACGTACTAGTGAAATAAAACAGATAACCATGCTTTTCCATGACAAGAATGAGAGTTATGCAGCTCGGTCAGCCTTTTTCCACATTCATAATGTGCTCCCATAAAGAATGACAGATTTGTGTCCAGTTCTGAGCGCACGTCGAGCCAGAGGAGAGTGGCGTTGC